>NC_045455.1:29207122-29442483 GCF_002776525.5 Piliocolobus tephrosceles
TCTATCTATCTATCTATCTATCTATCTATCTATCTATCTATCTATCTGTAAAACAAGTATATCTAAATGTAGTGGAAAAATTTTTAAAACATTCTAAATGACCAATAATTCTCACTTTTGGTAATGAAGATGATACTCTTGAAGTCAACAAAAAAGTAACAGCAAGAACAATAACAAAAGCCTTTGAGGCATACATTTTCTAGCTGAAAGCAACATAATTCACAAAAGCATTGATCAGAAGAATGAGGTTGCAGAAATGATATTTTTCTCTGGACACCCTGAAAGATATGGGGATTCTAGTCCATTTAATCATCAAAAGAAAAACAAAATCCTCTAGACTTAATAGCTTGGAGATAATTCTAGTTGAAACAGGAAGCCAATATAAATCTGCCAAGATAGGACTAATATGTTGTCTCTTCACAGTGAAACTTAAATTATGATCCAACAAGTTCTAGACATGCTGTAATTTGAAGATAGTCTTATCAAAAAAGCCATAAAAATAAATGTTACAGTAATCGGTTGCTGTAGCAACAGTGATGTGGAATAAATAAATGAGAACTTCATAAACGCAAGTTATACCAAACATGCAAAAATGTGGCATAACTCATAAGATATTAAATTCACATAAATATTTTAAAATCTCATTGAAATATGAATGCTTCCATGCTTTTTTTGAAAGTGTCAGGTGTTTAAAAGCTTAAAGGTGCATATTTAAAATGTAGGCAAATGATGCACATGATGGCACACGCCTGTAATCCCACGTTGGGAGGCTGAAGTGGGCGAAATTCTTGAGCCTAGGAGTTTGAGACCAGCCTGGGAAACATGGTAAAATCTTGTCTCGACAAAAAAAAAAAAAAAAAAAAAAAAAAAAAATTAGCAGGTGTGGTGGCACAGGCCTGTGGTCCCAGCTACTGTGGAGGCTGAGTTGGGAGAGTCACCTGAACCTAGGAAGTTGAGGCTGCAGTAAGTCACGATTATGCCACTGCACTCCAGCCTGGGAGAGGGAGTGAGACCCTGTCTCAAAAAAAAAAACAAAAAACAAAAAACAAAATGTACACCAGGTGCTGTTACTCATGCCTGTAATCCCAGCACTTCTGGAGGCCAAACCAGGAGAATCACTTGAGCCTAAGAGTTTGAGATCAGCCTGAGCAAAATAGCAAGGCCCTGTCGCTACAACGAATGAGAAAAAAAATAGCCTGACATGGTGATACACACATGTACTCCTAGATACTAAGAATGCTGAAGTGGAATAATTGCATGAGCCCAGGAGTTCAAGGTGACAGTGCCCTGCAATCATGCTACTGCACTCCAGCCTGGACAATACAGCAAGACCTTGAGTTTGTTGTTTGCCAGATGGAGAGCTCCCATTCAAAAGGAAAAAAGATAGCCTTTATGATCCCATGAGTTATAAATCTGAAGATTAATTATTAGTAATACCACTGAAGCATATCTTGTTTTTAAAAGTCATCTCTTCTTACTTGCAACAACAAGAATGAAACTAGAAATCATGCTTAAGTGAAATAAGTCAGGTACAGAAAGACAAATACTGCAAAATGTGACTTACTTAAAAAGTCGAATTTATAGAAGTAGATGGTTCTATATGGTGGTTACCAGAGGTGAGGGAAGGGAAGAGAAGAAATGGGGAGATGAATGCAAAGTTTCGGTTATATAGGAGGAATAATTTTTTGAGATCTACTGCATAGCATGGTGATCATAGTTAATGTATTATACATTGCAAAAGTGCTAAGAGAGTAAATGTTAAATATCTCACTACAAATTATATTATATATGTGAAGTGATGGATATGTTAATAAGCTTGATTTCAATATTTCACATTATATACAAATATGACAACATCACACTGTACTCCATAAATGTATACAATTACCTGTCAATTAAAACTTTCGAAAACTGAGAAAAAATAGCATCTCCTGAAACAATTTTCTTCTTTTATCTCCTACCCTCCCATGTTTACATTTCCGTCTTTCCTTAGCCTTGTTTTTATTGTTTTTCTTTAAAACTTAACATTTTCAAAATATTTTTCTTATTATATGTCTCACAATTCAGTAGGTAGAACAGTATTGTTCCTCTTTTTCAGGTGAGTGAGCATGAGCTTTAATAATATTCTATATTGGTGTAAAATTTTAGTTTTTAAAAATCTTCCTTCAAAGTCATGGAGAAATATCTTACTGAGCTTTCTTTTAGAATGCCACAACGCCCTTAAGAGAAGTATATAGTGGTTGAGTACATGATTAAAGAGTTAGTTTATTTAACTAAAATTAACTATGAGAAACTAAGAGAAAAATTAATCATGAAATTTTAGAGACAGACTGAAATATGTCAACGTTTCTATTGAGTTTATGCAATCTAATCCAGAATTTAATTTAACTGATTTGACTGTAGGAAACGAAATTTCTAGTACGCTAAGTAACTAAAATGGCGGCATGTTTCAAAACTGCATTCTTACTGTGAGCCAGTGTACAAAGAAATCTCAGAAATTTGCTCATAATTCAAGCAGCTTTCCATCTTGTATTCAAAAATATAATATTGAATACCTAATATACTTTACGAAAACAATTTTAATGAAGTAGGTGCTTTCCTATCTTGCATCTAGAACGAAAGTCTTCACCTGAGTCAGTACTAACCTCTTTGAAAATTAAGAGGAAAAGATCTGTTAAAACAGTATGAGATCAACATAAAGAGATAAATTGACATAACAAGATATACAAATCTTAATCACATATAAGCATTAGGACTTCATATGTTGTTGTCTCATTCTGTTTATATTTTTTTCTTACATCTGTGAGATACTTTGTGTCAAACCCAGCTAGCTGTCTTTATAAAACCAATCAGTCTCTTATACCTTATTATTATATTTCCAAGTTTCTTTGGGGAAGCAAACAGTCCAGTGTCCGGAGTAACGGTTACTTTCCCAGGCTCCCATGAAGCAGTGGATAGAAATCTAACATGCTTGCAAAAAATGAGATGTAAGTGGAAGTCTACTTATTAATAAGAGTAGTTACCTTATAGTGTTATTGCAAGAATTAAATCAAGTGGGATTTTCAGACAACTCGATTGTTCTTCTGACAAGGTTAAATAATTAGCTTGTGTACTCATTTTGTCATTTTTTTTTTTAACCTCCTTTACTTTCATTTGTCTTTTCCACTCTTCTTGCTTAGAGTGTGGTTGCAATGCTGGAGTTCTCAGCCCATTTTGAGGACATGAGAATGTAAATTCCATGTGAACGTAGGTAGACTGAAAAGATAAATAGTGCAAATACATTGATGATACCATTAAGGTACAGAACAGTGAAAATTTTGGCTTGTTCAATATCAGGGCATGGCTTTTATGTGAGATTAAAGAAAAAAAAACTTCTTTGACAATTCAGTTTCCTACAGCAGAAATGCGATATAGCTCTATTGGTGTCCTAAATGCTCTATTTATATACAGGTTTAGTCACATCAGGAAACACAATGTTTTCTATCATTTTATTTTATTATAAGGGTCCCATTTTTCTCTACTTCTTAAGTGCCATCTGTACCATCAGAATATGTCAATATTTTCCTGGCCCCCTTTAGCCAGTTTTTAAAAGGCCTGTAACCCATAACCTCATTATCTGATTTACCCCAAAAATGTGGCAAAGTGTCCCATCAGAGATTCACTATAAAATCTTAGAGTATTAAAAGGCAAGGTAGTTTAATTTTAGTCTTGTCCTCATCATATAAATATAACAATTTTTCCAAAGAGTACTTGTTGTAACCTAGTATTGTTAAAGAGAAAATAATTATTCAACAGCACTTGTTAAGGTATTGTAAAGCAGACTTTATTTAAAACCATCACAATTGGTACATATGAGCCACAGCAATGGGATTTTGCAGTGGCGGAGAGAGATTGGGCTCCACTCTGAATACAGCATGGGCAGGTGGGACTTTATAGCCACGGAGCAGGCTTAAAGTCAGTGGATGTAACCTAGTATTGTTAAGTATTCATAAAGATTATAATAATATATAATATATACAATAATATATAATAATATCCATATGCTCTATTTATGTGGTTATGACCTACACTACTTCTAGATTTTCTATTATTCTGTAAGAGCCCAAATACCAGCGCTTTGGGAGGGCGAGGCGGGCGGATCACGAGGTCAGGAGATCCAGACCATCCTGGCTAACACAGTGAAACCCTGTCTCTACTAAAAATACAAAAAATTTAGCCGGGCGAGGTGGTGGGCGCCTGTAGTCCCAGCTACTCGGGGGGCTGAGGCAGGAGAATGGCGTGAACCCAGGAGGCGGAGCTTGCAGTGAGCCCAGATCGCACCACTGCACTCCAGCCTGGGTGACAGAGCGAGACTCCGTCTCAAAAAAAAAAAAAAAAAAAAAAAAGAAAAGAAAAAGGCAAAAGATAATTAAAATACAGATTACATACGTAAGTCCATCTATTTGATAGTTCCTTTTTTTCCTGGAAAGTTTGCTGCTATATATAAAATACATTTTTTTAATCTGATGGAAATGATTGGGGCATCACACATAGTCTCAGAACAAAAAATGTAATAGACTCAAGAGTCTTAGAACACAAAGCTTAATAGATTCAAGTATTTTAACCTCAATTTGCATTTCACTTGTTAATTTTTAGCATACTCATACTGCTTTATCATGAGAAACGATCGAAATAAGAAATGCATTTACCCTGACATATGGTTACCTTGGAAACCTTTGTTACTTTTATATATTTATATAATTTACTAATTTACTAATGCAAAAAATTTAGATAAGGAAACTCAAAATATTTAAGCTGAAACCTATTAACTTTGAAACTACTACAGCAAGTCCCCATAGAAATTTAAATAGATTTGAAATTCATGAAACTTTTGCAAACAAGCTCAAACAAAAATTTTAAAAATCATGTTATTTTTGCAAATACCAACATGAATTATTAGTCTTATATCCTTGTGACATATGGATACTTTTAAATTCCAGAAAGACTTTCTTTGATCTTCATTCTTAGAGGGATATATTATTTGAGTCTCACATCAGAGTAAAGAAAGCTTAACAAAATTTAATAAGTACATAATGAGGGGTATTTTTGAATTTTTTTGTTATATACAACATTTCTGATGCAGAAAAACAATAATTATACTGAAAAGACTTTAAACTAGAAAAATTATATGTAATGTGCCTTTTGAGCAGAATGTTACATGGGCTATATATAGTTTGGCCCTTCTAATAGAGTTTATACCATTTTAAGTCTTCCCATATTGTTTATAAAACCAATTACATGCTGATTCCGAAATCACATTTCACAGCTTCCCTTGTCAGATTACCATATGATTAAGGCTGGCAAAGATTGTTTTGTTTCTTCCTCATCAAATGACCTGGCCATTTCCCAAGGTCAGAAGGTTGTGAAAATGAAGTTCACTGTGGTAGCCATCTTCTTTATGCTTTTGTCGTGCCTCTCTTCCCACAAGGTAAGCAATACCTCCATTACTTTCCTTCCTGCTGACGTCTAGGTTACTCTTGCCCTAACCACCTATGGATTCTGTTGTGATGATCGCCCAACACTTAGAAACTGTTAGGCGATTCTAAGTTTCTAAGTGTTAGGCAATACTTGGAAAAGTATCAGGTCTCAAAAAAAAGATGCCTTGCCAATAACTCTTACAAACACAGTATCTGTACTACTGAGTTTTTCTTTGCCTCCCCCACCCAAAAAAAGGGAGGGGGTTGGACTCAGATTGCCTAGGTGTAAATTTTTGCTCCATAGTGGCTGTGTGATCTTGGTCAAGTTCTTGAAATTACCTGTTCTTCACAATTGTTGGCGCTAAAAATTGAGAATAATAACAGTACTTACCTTACAGTGTTATTGCAAGAATTAAATCAAGTATTGTGCATAAAACTAAAACTAATAGTTCTCACAAAACTAGAACTATGAGTCTTACTTACTAATCATGTCACTGATTCACCAATAATTGCATGACATATTACTATAATATGATATAAATAACAGTATATTTGAATAACACTAATTTCATTGCTGTTTTGAAAAAACTGATAGGGAAAGAAATCAGGTTGATATTAAAACAGTGTAGAGAACTATGTTTTGAGCTGAAATTGTGGGGATGCAACATGGAATACAAAATAAATGCATGAATGCAGAGCCATACATTACCATGAACAGTAACATGGGCACAGGACAAGGCAACAGTTTTTAATCCTATCCTCTTCAATTTCAATATCAGTTCCTCCTTTTGTGGCTGGGTTGATTTTAAATTTGTTGCATTTTTATAGAGAGCATCAGTGTAAACTAAGGAAAATATCACTTACCTTCTACATTGTAACACATGACAAGGACTCCATGCATAGTATTATTGTAACATTCTTATCATAATACATTGCTGTTTTCTTGTATAGTGGCCTCTTAAGTCTTACGCATTCTCACCCCAGTATCAGGATACTCAATGGGTAAATCTTCAGACTGTTTTTCTTATTGTTATATTTATCTAATATCTCAATCGATAATATTGTACAAACCCCTATAATTAGCATAAAATGATTTCCTTTTATTTCATAACATAGAAAATATATGTTTAAAATTTTTCCATAGTTCTTTATTTGAGAAGATATTTTTACTTCAGTAAAACAAGAATTTGTAAATTCCCTTATTAGAGAAGGAGTATGTTAAAGGCAATATGTCCAGACATTTTAAAGTTATCATCTCATTTTATTTCTTAAACAAATATTTACAAAGTTTCCTGAAGTTGGTAATGATAAAATATAATTGTTTCAGTTCCTCTAATTAACAAGTAGTTATTAAATACAATTTTATAGAAGCAATTTTTTATTAGTTTAGCATGTGGTATTGTATTCTAACTAGATTATACACTAAGCAGAAGGATATTAAGGAAAGAATATAGGAAAAGTTACTTCTTTAAAAAAGTGACCTAATTAGGGAATTCGGGGATTATAATTATTTAAAAAAAATGTAGACATTACTCAGTTCACTGACTGTAAGTAAACTAGGAAACAACCATTTCTACCACCAAGGCATGTGTGCATTTGTCGACAGGGAAAATAGAAGTAGGAATATCTGAGAGAATTTCTGGGAAAAAGAAGTATCTCTGCCTTAAATTTTTTTTTTTTTTTTTTTTTTTTTTTTTTTTTTTGAGACCGAGTCTCAATCTGTTGCCCAGGCTGCAGTACAGTGGCATGATCTTGGCTCACTGCAACCTCCGCCTTCCAGGTTCAAGTGATTCTCCTGCCTCAGGCTCCTGAGTAGCTGGGATTACAGGTGCCCGCCACCACACTCAGCTAATTTTTGTGTTTTTAGTAGAGATGGGGTTTCACCATGTTGGCCAGGCTGGTCTCAAACTCCTGACCTCAGGTGATCCACCCACCTCGGCCTCCCAAAGTGCTGGGATTACAGGCGTGAGCCACTGCATCTGGCCCCTTTTAGCCAGTTTTTAAAAGGCCTGTAACCCATAACCTCATTATCTGATTTGCCCCAAAAATGTGGCAAAGTGTCCCATCAGAGATTCACTATAAAATCTTAGAGTATTAAAAGGCAAGGTAGTTTAATTTTAGTCTTGTCCTCATCATATAAATATAACAATTTTCCCAAAGAGTACTTGTTGTAACCTAGTATTGATTGTTAAAGAGAAAATAATTATTCAACAGCACTTGTTAAGATATTGTAAAGCAGACTTTGTTCAAAACCATCACAATTGGTGTATATGAGCCACAGCAATGGGATTTTGCAGTGGCGGAGAGAGATTGGGCTCCACTCTGAATGTAGCATGGGCAGGTGGGACTTCATAGCCATGGAGCTTGAAGTCAGTGGATGAAAAATTACTAAGAGGACACATCAGGAATTAGAGGTATTCTGGCTACACTGACCTAGCAGGATTCCTGCGGAAGACAGTCCAGAGTGACCAGGTATCTCCTGGAGGATGGCGAATAAAGAACCCGATTAAATACTGAGGGTGATTAGACATCACGGGGAGAGGAATTGATTCTAGTTAAACTGATTTAGCAGGGTTCTTTGCTAAAGCTGGATTTTGCAAGGAAGTGCACAGGCAGGCTTAGGAAAAGTTTCCGGAGGCTGACTAAAGTTTGGTCAAGCAAAGAATCTTTGTCAGTATGAAGATAATCCAAATTTATGCACACCATATGCTTTGGACTCACTTTATGGTAAAAGCTGAAAATTACTGCAGCGCAGTGGTGATTTGTGATCAGAAGAGTCTTAAAAGGGCACAGCTTCAACTGGTTTAAGGAAAACGATGTGTCTGCTAAGGACTAGTAGCCGTGAATGACTTTAGTAACCTGCATGCACAGAAAGAAAAATGACTGCCATCCTAAGACACTGAAAAAAGGATAATGTATTTCTTTTACATTTCTCAAGGATTTTGCCATTTTTGTGCCTTAATCCTGCCACCTGCTGGTGCTACAGAGAACTGAAAAGAAATTGAAAAAATATTTAAATATGAATTTTACAGGAAACATACAATTGTTTCAAATTGCTCTAGTATAGTAACTCATGTTTTTTCAGCAAAGTTAGTGTTTTTCTTAGAATATATGCCTCTTTAAAATATATTAATATACTCAGTAAAGGAAAATATGGAATGTTAGCAAACGTTATGTTAATAATTTTTTTTTTTCGTAGTTGTTTTGAGGACTTGATGTATAAATAAAAGATTTTCTCACCAGGAACTAAGAAAAGTATGCACAGTAGCAAGGTATTTTTATAGGAACTACAAGTAATGAATTCAAATGTGGCTTTCAAAACTGTTATTTTTTCTTTTAATGAATTCTTATGTATCTTTGGTTTTTCCAGCTTCTTGGCTTCCTATGCCTTTTGTGCAAATATGAGCCAGGAAATATTAGCCACAGCTGAGCCATGTGAGGAAATGCTATTGTATCACTGCTATACAATGATCATGCAGAAGACTTGAGCTAAATCTGTACTGAAAGAAATTATAGGGAGACTGGGTAATTATGGTTTGCAAGGAAACCTATATGATTATAATTTGAGAAATTTAAAGAAATTGTTTTTTCACATTTGGGGACACAATTTTTGTCTCATGAAAACTGATTATTTTTCCTTTTCAGGAGAGCAAAGACAATTATATACTCAGAAACATAATTGGTACAATACTGATTAAAGGCAAAAGACACTTTTAAAAGACTGCTTCTTAGTCATACATTTTTTTTTCACTTTATCAAGAGACTGTCTTAGAAAAAGACAAAAAATAAAAATTTCAAGGAAATAAAACAAATTCTTCAGTATAGCTTATGCCTCATTTTTCAGTGTTTAATTCAAATTAAAATTATTTTGCTGACTAAATTGACATCAGTAAAATGCAAAAAGACAGTCATATTTTCTTCAAATAGTTGTGGGTAATGTCGTCTTAGCTAGCACTTTGTCAAGGAAAGTAATCCAAGAAAACAAAAGGGAACATGAGGAGTGAGCAAGGAACAGAAAGCCAACATGTAAATAGGTTATGAAGACGGCTGGCTCCAGGGCGACTGATGGGAAGATGTGGTAAGAATGTCCTCTAAGAATCCGTGAAATTCCCAGGAAATTGATGGGAAAGACTTGATTCTTCAGCTCCAGTGTCTGATTTGTAGGTGTTTTACTCCCGAGATGTTATATGTCAGTTCACTTCTGAGTTGTGCATGCATAGACACCTCAAGGCAGTAGCTGAGATTCACATGGTATGGATATGAGGTGAAGTACTTTCAGTTGCATTTGCATTAATGAGTTGAAACACACAGTGATTGGATCACTTTAGCAGCAGCTTGAACAAGACAATGATAAGCTGAAGAGCTTCCAAAGAGGTAGATCAAAAAAGTGACAGGTAACTCAGTATTCAATATTTATTACATAATTTACATTTTACCTATATGTCATAAAATCTTAAAAAAGGGAACTGCACATTTCAGTTACTTAGACAGACGTATGGTATCATATAGAGAAGGTATGTGAGCATCTGATTGTCATTCAAGAGTTATAGAAGGAGGCTGGGTGAGGTGGGTCATGCCTGTAATCCCAGCACTTTGGGAGGCCGAGGCTGGCGGATCACCTGAGGTGGGGATTTCGAGACAAGCCTGACCAACATGTAGAAACCCCGTCTGTACTAAAAATGCAACATTAGCCAGGCATGGTGGTGCATGCCTGTAATCCCAGCTACTCAGGAGGCTGAGGCAGGAGAATTGCTTGAACCCGTAGGCGGAGGTTACAGTCAGCTGAGAAGATGCCATTGCAGTCCAGCCTGGGCAACAAGAGCAAAACTCCATCTCAACAACAACAAAAAAGTGTTATAGAAAGATAAATGTTTAGACAAATCTACACAACAATGGCCCAAAGTGTTTTAGTTTGTGTCTTTGTTAGTTTGCTTTTAATATGTGTTACTTCAGAAATGAACATTTCAATTGAGGATGGGAAAGACATGGCAAATTACTTTTAAATAAATTTATTAATAATAATATATATATATATTATTTCACATAATAGTAACCAACCAAATTGATGATTTTTAAATATTTTAATGTGTCCTTTCTTATTTGTTTATATTATTTCTGTATCAGTTTAGAATTTGAGACATTGAAGGTACTACTCATATCACTCCTATATGACTATCACTAACTTTCTTCTCTCTTGCTTTGGGTCACTGTGTTCACAGCCTTAATGGTCATGACTCTGAAAGCTCCAGAATGATCATGACTGGCAATGATTGCTAAAGGTGTCATTATTAAGGGATTTCATTTGATTTCTAAGAGTGTTATGCACAGTAAATGTTCCTCCACGTTTGTACCAGGGCAATCAGAGCTTGATGTCGAAGGAGTTACTGGTTTGGCTAATGGTTTATTCTTGCATTGCTGTCCAAGATATAAGCCTGCTTTCCTTTGGTATACAAAACACTGGATCAACTACCTGTATTTACATCATGCATTTTTTTCTGGAAGTCAAATCTCTTACCTTCAGTCTTTAAAAAATATTCTGTTACATAAATTATAAAAACATGTTTTTCTTTCAGATTTCCTTCAACCCTTTCAACTTTTATTTGCAAAGTCTTGTACTTAGACTCCATGGAAAATAGGCAAGAATATAATTTCAGTGAGTATATGTGAATTTCTACTTATAATAATTTTCCTTACAAATTGAGCATCAAAATAAATAATGGCAAATTGTGTAATTCCACTCATTAAACGAAACAATAACCCATTAAATAGAAAGATAAGGAAACAAGGAAGGAAAAAAGGAAGAAAAGAAGGAAGGGGAAAAAGGGGGAGAGGGCAGATGAAAAGGAAATAAAGGAAAGATCTCCCTTATAGCAGAAGTTAACATTGTTTATAAGTGTGGGAGTGTATACCAAACAAAATCCTCAAGTAGTTCAAATTTGATAAACAACAGATTTTTTTTTATAATCTCAAGTTAGATACCTCCAAGCAAGCTTATTCATTAATGGCACTTATTAATTAAGCTTACAGGACAAAACTTGCGGTCACCTTCTTAACTGAGTGATAAAAGCTAATGTTACCAATACTAGATGAAAAGCACATTATACATATGTCTTCAGCTTTGATGTGCTGAGAAGGACACAACACCAAAGGTGTGGTGTGCCTGACAAACAGCATAACATGAATCTAATCTTTAGGAAATATCAGAGAATGTCCATTTAGAGAAATTGCACAAAATAAATGGCCTGTACTTTTTAACAATCTCAATGTTAAGAAACAGAAATTAAATCTGTGTAAATGTTCCAGATAAATAGATGCTTAAAAGATATGACAGCTAAATACCGTATGTGATTCTGCGCATAATCCTGGAAGCAGCAACTGTAAACTATAAAGGTCATTACTGGAACAATTGATAGTTAAATATGGACTACAGGTTACATTGGTGGTGTTTCAATGTTAAATTTTCTAGCATTTTACTTTTCTGTTGTTATGTTAGAAAATTCCCTTTTTCTTTAAACATACAAAACTGAAGTATTTAGGGGTGAAAGGGTCCAGCACATCCAAGGTGCTTTCAAGAGGTTCTGAAAAACAAATATATGTATACATGTAAACTTATGAATAGAGAGAATGAGATAAAATGTTAACAGCTATAAAACTGGGTAAATGTTCTAAGAAAATTACTTGTATTATTCTTGCAATGACTATGTAAGTTTAAAGTTGTAGCAAATCAAAAGATTTGTAAAGCAGCCTTCCTTCCTATGTATGTTTTCATACTGGTTCATCATTCTCAAAAGAAATTGTGATTCTTGATCTCCTGGTCCCGTAAAATATTCCAACAAACTTCATTTTGTTAAGTGAATTGGTCCATTAATATATTATAGGGTGGTCACATAACATTTAAAAGGCAGTATATCATATCAAATTTTAACTGAAATAAAAATAAAATTTATTTCATTATTAAATATTTAAGGGTTCAATGTGCTAAGAAAAAGATACAAGTGAATTTAAAGGATTTTCTACAGAGGAGACAATGAAGGATAGATTCAGTCAACATTTCTAGGCCTTATTCTCCTGACTAGTTTAATGTGAAATTAGCTTTGTGTTTTGTGGCTTTTTCTCCAGCGTATTGTTGGTCATAAATCCCATATTTTGGCTACGTTCTTTTCATAGTGAAATATGTTGAGCCTTAAACAATTTGCTGTTTCATTGAAAAGATATTTCCCAGAGGCGCTTTGATCTTTCATTCAAATAGATCCCTAGAAATCTGATTACGTAGGTCTTCCTTGTAAACATGTATACATGTATACACAAATATCCTACATTTTGTGATAAAAATGTAGTTAAGTAAAAAGAAAAAGAGGCTAATATCCTGTCAAGTATAGTTAGTAGATGTCTTATACTAATGTCGTAGATTAAGAGATAATATTATGTAATTTTAAAATATTTTATTGTAGAATAGTGATTAAAAATGCATCCTATATAGGTAGCGTTCAACATTAGGTCCTATTATATATTCTGGATGAAAATATAAATAACTAAGCATGTAGTAAACAAAAAGTTTTCTCTTCCCTCTCAAATTAATACAAAGTAGTCTCATTTTTTATCAATTCTGGTTTCCCCCATGAAGGGAGATTAATTGAGCTTAAAATTTCTAATTAAAGAAAAACATTCTCAATTACTTAGTTTTACTATGTCTTGATTTCACCCTAAATTAATTCTTTGATATAGAAGTTACATTTAGAAAAGTAAGATGTTAAATTCCTGTTTGTTAGCATTGAAATGTATTTTCATATTTGGTATAATAAAATATGCACATCATAATAGTTATATGTATATTGACACTGTAATTATTATTATTATTATTATTATTATTATTATTATTATTGAGACAGAGTCTGCTCTGTCATCCAGGCTGGAGTGCAGTGGCATGATCTCGGCTCACTGCAATCTCTGCCTCCCGGGTTCACGCCACTCTCCTGCCTCAGCCTCCTGAGTAGCTGGGACTATAGGTGCCCATCACCATGCCCAGCTAATTTTTTCTATTTTTAGTAGAGATGAGGTTTCACCCTGTTATCCAGGATAGTCCCAATCTCCTGACCTTGTGATCCGCCCACCTTCACCTCCCACAGTGATGGGATTACAGGCATGAGCCACCTCACCTAGCTGACACTCTAATTATTTTATAAAAAAGATGATATGACTGTTTTTTATCCTGGTAAAACAAAAAAGAGTGTTGTTGGTTTGTTAAGGTGAATGCCTGAAACCAAAACGTATCTTCAAATGACCTATTTCTTTGCTTTAGTTTATTTAGTGCTTCAGATTTGTTAGATACACTTTTTACATTTCACAAATATTGACCATTTTATACTTATAATAACTCTATGAGATAATTACATTTATTATCTTAATTTTAAAAATTTGGAACAGGCAGCCTATTGACTTTAATCAACTTGTCCAGAATCCCATGCCTATTTTGCTTCTCAACAAGAAGACAGGTAAATACCAGATTATTAGTTTTATTTCTGGAAGGTAATAAAAGACAGGTAAATATCAGATTATTAGTTTTATTTCTGTATTTACTATTAAATATATATGTCACATATATATTTAATATATATTTAATATATAAAATATATATATTAACATATATATTTATGTTACATATATATTTAATAGTAAATACAGAAGACATTCAGTTTATAACTCTACTTGTAAATGATATAACCTCAGCCCCCATAATATTAACAACATTTTTATGTGGTAAATATGTTTTGGAAAGAGCTCTACAGGTCACTGAAACTAAAAAATGCTACCCCTTCCCCTCTGTCTTAACAATTGAACTTAAATCTTGGTGATTAAAGTTTACTTTTTAAATTGTAGTCAGTAAACTTGATTTAAATTATTTCTGTGTTATAATTTATAAATAAGTTATTTCATGGCAAACCATATAAATCAATTAGCACAACTTATAGCACTACTGTAACCAGCAGAATTTGGTTTAAAATATGACAATTTAGGCATTTTTTTTTCATGTGAGTGATGTGTGTAGCAAAAAATGCATCATAAAGCATGTGAATACATGCCTGGAGCTACTAGTTTCACCAGGCTCAGCAGCTCAGTTTCTACCATGAAATATTAGACAAACACCCAATTAGTCAAGAAAGATATGCATAGGTTTTACTAAAATCTTTGTCCCATTATTTCATTTGTAAACCCTTGTCCATTCTCTTTTAGGTGCATTAAATGTACCTGTTGTTTAATTAACAGGCCAATAATCAAATTAATCTTAATAACCAAATTCAAAAGGTCAATAAATTTGAATAGACATTTCTCCAAGTCAAAGATACAAATGATCAATAAACACATGAAAATAATACTAGGCATCATTAGTCATTAGAGAGGTTAAGATGCAAATGGAATACCATTTTAAATCCACTAGGATGGCTAAATAAAAGTGACTGATGATAACAAGTGTTTGTGTTGATATGAAGAAATTAGCACTCTCTTATACTGTGATTTACAATGTGAGATAGTGCAGCCACTTTGCAAATCATTTGACAGTTTCTCAATAAGTTAAACATAGAGTTAACAGAGTCCAACATTTCCTTTTATAGTTATATACCAAAAATAAATGAAAATATTTTTCTAGTAAATAACTGTCCAGGAACCTTTATACTAGCATCTATAACAACTGAAAGGGGGAAATACCTCAACAGCACATGAAATAGTGCACAAACAAGATATAATTAACCTTTGAAAAACAGAGATTACTGCATGAGTTTTGTATTAGTCTGTTCTCATCCTGCTGTAATAACATACCAAAGACTGAATCATTTATAAAAGAAAGAATTTTAATTGACTCACAGTTCAGCATGCCTGAGGAGGCCTCAGGAAACTTACAGTCATGACAGAAGGGGAAGCAAACATGTGCTTCTTCAAATGGCGGCAGGAGAGAGAATAAGAACCAAGCAGAGAGGGAAGCCCCTTATAAAACCATCATATCTCATGAGAACTTACTAATTGGAGAACAGTGTGGGGGAACTGCCCAGATGACTCAATTACCTCCCACAATGTTCCTTCCATGACATGTGGGGTTTATGGGAGCTACAATTCAAGATGAGGTTTGGGTGGGGACACAGTCAAACCATGTCATTCTGCCTTGGCCCCTCCCAAATATCATGTTCTCACAATTCAAAACACAATTTTGTCTTTCCAACAGTCTTTCAAAGTCTTAGCTCATTCCAGATTAACCCAAAAGTCCAAGTCCAAAGTCTCATCAGAGACAAGCCAAGTCTCTTCTATCTGTGAGCCTTAAAATTCCAAAATGATGTCCTTTAACTCTGTGTCTCACATCCATGTCATGCTGATGTAAGAGTTGGGCTCCCATTGCCTTGGGCAGCTTTGTCCCTGTGGCTTTGCAAGGTGCAGCCCCCATCCTGGCTGCTTTCACAGACTGGCATTGAGTGTCTTCAGCTTTTCCAGCCACATGATGCAAACTGTCAGTGGATCTACCATTCTGGGATCTGTAGGATGGTGGCCACCTTCTCACAGCTCTACTAGGCAGTTTCCAGTGGGAACTCTGTGTGGAGGCTCCAACCTCACATCTCTCTTTCACACTGCCCTAGCAGAGGTTCTTCATGAGGGCTCCACCCCTGCAACAAACTTCTACCTGGACATCTAGGTGTTTTCATACATGCTCTGAAATCTAGGAAGACGTCCTCAAACCTCAATTCTTGACTTCTGTGCACCCACAGGTCCAACACCACATGAAAGTTGCCAAGGCTTAGGGCTTGCACCCTCTGAAGCAACGGCCTGAGCTGTATGTTGGCCCCTTTTAGCCATGGCTGCAGCTAAAGTAGCTGGGATGCAGGGCACCAATGTCCTGAGGCTGCACAGAGCAGGGGGGCCCTGGGCCTGGTCCACAAAAACATTATTCCATCCTAACACTCTGGGCCTATGATAAGAGGGCTTGTCAAGAAGGTGTCTTACATGCCCTGGAGACATGCTCCCCATTGTTGTGGTGATTAACATTCTGCTCTTCATTGTTACTTATGCAAATTTCTGCAGCAGGCTTGATTTTCTCCCCAGAAAATGTTTTTTTCTGTTATATTTCATCATTAGGCTGCAAATCTTATAAACTTTTATACTCTGCTTCCTCTTGAACCTTTTGCCACTTAGAAATTTTTTCTGCCAGATATCCTAAATCATATGTCTCAAGTTCCAAATTCCACAGATCCCTTGCGCAAGGGCAAAATGCCACCAGTCTCTTTGCTAAAGCATAACAAGAGACAACTTTGCTTCGGTTCCCAACAAGGCCCTCATCTCCATCTGAGATTTGGAGCTTGGGCATTTTCCAAAATCATATTTGGTCAATAAAACATTGCATGAAACAAAAGGACTAAAGTACTAAATTCTGAGTAATAAAGACGTATGTCTAAACAGTGGTGATAAATATAAATCAATATTGATTTAAGTGATGAAATTCTTTTTTATTTCAACATTTAAATTATAAAATGAAGTCATGACACTAAGTAATTCAAGATCAAGTTTATGAAGAGCATTGGTGAACTCCTCAAGAATGTCCATTGGTATACAACACTATTTTTCCCTACACCTATAATATCCCCAGTTACACAGAGAATGGATGACTTGGAATTGCATTTCCCAGAAGGTTTGACAGCACTATCCAAGTTTAAATGCTGCCAAAGAAAAGCATGTGCTTGAGATTTGGAAGGTAAAATAGAAATCAGGAGTCCTTTTCTTCCTCCAGCTGTGGCTAGCAGAGGAGTGAATTTTAGCAGGTGTGGGGATTTGCAGCAGTCCCCAGGCTTTACTCTGCAAATTACTCCTTTCAGTTCTTAGCTATTTGTGTCTGTGAGAAGTTAAATAAAATAGTGAACCATCTAATTTAAATGAATTTTAAGGAAATAATTCCCTATGGCAACATATCAATTATTTTTTAAAGTATTATGTCCATATATTACTTGGATATATAACAATATAATATACATCTTTATCAGCCTGAAAAGAACCTTTATAATTTTAAGTCATTCCTTATAATCTTAACAAGTTACTAATTTACTTATTTAATAATATTACAAATAATTACTATATTATAATATAATAGGGAATATTAGTCTGTAGCATGCAGATAATTTTGGGAGATATTATTACAGTGCTTTAATATTTTATATAACATACCATGTTTTGACATGTTACATGATTCACTGCAAAAACTACTCAAGGACCTCAGATCTCCTATCTAAAACTAAGTACCCATACATGTACCTGAAATGTTCAGTTATGTCCTGCAGATGTTATGGACCAAAAAACAATTATGATACACTTGCGTGTGTTTTTATTTCTTATTTTAAATCTCAGCATATAAAGAATTAAAACAGGGCAATTGCCATATAATCATCATTCTTTTAAAACTGTAATTCAAAATGGTTATATTAAGAATGTCTAATATAAAGTCATGTGTCATGCAGTACGGAAATGATAAAGACAAATAAAAGCCAAGTCCAGAGTTTATTGTGGGAGATCAGGGCCTTAATGTGTGCTATCCCTAGGATACATTCTCCAAATTATTTTGTAAATTTTAATTGAAAATGTAAATGTTATTAAGTAACAAAATAATTATTAGAACTTTCCAAAATATTGCTGTTCATTTTTTTCTAAAATTGATTATTTAAATTTATAAGAATAGGACTTTAAGACATTTTAAAATATTTCAAAATCTACCATACTAACACTGCTTCATGGCTCATTCAATGGAGCATGCAAGAGAAAGATAAACGGTTCAAAATACGAAAGAAAATAGCATTTTTAGGAATGCGAAAATCTAAAGGATGAAATCATCATTTAAATCAGTGCAGAACTTTACAGTTAGAATGTTTCATAAATATTATATTGTCCTTAAGTCATTTGTCTCCTAATATAAACAAATAACAAGTTAACAGACAAGTTGAGTTTATTGTTTCCATTGATAAGGCAAAACAACACGTTTCAAAGCTCTGTCAGTATCTCTGAGAAGGTAAACTCTGAATCTAGTGAGATTTGTAAGTTCAATTAAAGGAGGGTGGTTCAAGGACAGGACTTGATTGGGTTTGGTAAAGCTAATAAAACCAACGTAGGATTGTTGGGAATGTATGAAAAGGATTTTAAGAGGAGTAATGTATAGCATTTTAGCCCCCAAATTGTTGATACTTTGTTTTGAGGAACCGTGAGTCTTTCAGCAACTTTCTATAATGAATATTCAAACCATTTTCCTTGGGAAGGGTCTTTTAGGAAAATTAAAATAATGCTAATGAAGATCATGGAATAGGAGAATCATGTTAATATAGACAGTAAAGCATGGCTTATGTTGTCAGTGTCTAGGCTGAGTGTTTGGGTAGGTAGTTTTGTTTGTGAATGACATCATTAAGATTAATGTGCATATAATCGTACAAATGTATCATTTAAATAATAGCAATCTGGAAACTGGACTTTTAATGATTTGCAATGACAAATAAATGAAATAAATGCCCTCACAGTATCTTTTCAACCAACGATGGAGCAGCTTGTGCACCTGCGTAACATTCACACAGTCCCTTTGGAGACCACCATATTGCCAGAAAACCAACGGAGGCCAAAGGAATTTCAAAGCTTTCTCCAGGGTCATTGATCCGGAGTAAAGATTAGACATATTACTGCTGATATTTTTTTTAAATATAGATTCTGAACATCCAGGTTAGATGGGGAACATAAAGAAAAGAGAAAGATACAAAACTAATATAGAGTTATAAAATTTTAATTTACCAGTCCAGAAATGAGAAATATTTGTTAAACTATTTGGGAAGATATGCAATCATTATTTTAATTTTAATTTTAATTTTGAGTAACTCAATTTTCTATATATGCTATATATACTCTTGCAAATTTTATGGAAATAAATAACGCACATTCGTTTTCACATGGTTTCCATAGTTGAAGGGTATGGCGCAAAACTGGGTCTACTACTGGGGCATTCACCATTGCAATAAGGTGTCAGGGCTGGGGACTCATCTGAGGTTCTAGGTCATCTCCAAGCTCTAAGTTTACACGGTATTGGTAGAATGAATTTCCTCAAAGCCTTATATATCAGAGAAGAGTTTTGCTTCTTCAAATACAGCAGAACAAAATATCTGATTTTCAGACCCTCTTTTAAAGGGCTAGCCTGATTAGGTCAAGCCTAACAAGGATAATTTACTTTCTATTAACTTAAAGTCAACTTATTAGGGGTCTTTATTAAATTTGCACAGTCCTTTTACCTTTACTATACTCCAACAAAACATGGTCACAGGAGTGCTATTCCTTTCCCTTTGTTATATTCTATTGGTTAAAACCAAGTTAAACCACGCGCAGTGGCTCAAGCCTATAATCCCAGCACTTTGGGAGGCCAAGGCAGGCAGATCACAAGGTCAGGAGATCGAGACTATCCTGGCCAACATAGTGAAACCCCGTCTCTACTAAAAACACAAAAATTAGCTGGGTGTGGTGACACATGCCAATAATCTGAGCTACTCAGCAGGCTGAGACACGAGAATCCCGTTAATCCAGGAGGCGGAGTTTGGAGTAAGCATTGCATTCCACCCTGGTGATAGAATGAGACTCCAACTCAAAAAAATACAGGAAGTGTTCATTTAAGAGAAACGTTGGAGTCATGTTATAGTTTGGCCTATCACAAAAATCGTTACTGCTTTTAAAGTATTTATTAGAAAAGTATAACTTATTCAAGATAAGCTATTAGCCATGACTTACATATGGATATTAAATTTTGATTTTTTTTTCCTATTATATCAAGGGAATACTTCTAGGACACAACTTCAGCTTTGTAATTCCTGATTAGTTTAATGGGTTGAATTATCCAGATTTCTTTCATTCTTTTTTTTTTGACTCAGTTTTGCTCTTGTTACTCAGGCTGGAGTGTAGTGGCGTGATATCGGCTCACCACAACCTTCACGTCCGGGGATCAAGTGATTCCCCTGCCTCAACCTCCCAAGTGGCTGGGATTACAGGCATGAGCCACCACGCCTGGCTAATTTTGTATTTTTAGTAGAGACAGGATTTCTCCTTGTTGGTCAGGCTGATCTGGAACTCCCAACCTCAGGTGATCTGCCCGCCTTGTCCTCCCAAAATGCTGGGATTACAGGCATGAGCCACTGCGCCCGGCCCCAGATTTATTTCTTTCTCACTGTAGTAGTGAGTCAGACCCATTACTATAAACTATTTCAAGAACACATTGGTCTATATTGAGTACAAGTTACTGTAATGACTCACAGGGGTCTATCCTACCTTTAGAAAGAAAAAGAATTTATTATAATGGGCAAATGCATGAATTCATAATTTTTGATAGTTTTATACAATGCTACTATGAATATTTTCACACATGTGTAACTATTTTTCTAGGTGATACCTGGGAGTGAAATACTTGACTCTCAGAATATATACTTATTCACAGTCATCAAATATGCAAACAGTACTCCAAGGTTGTTAATCCAATTATAACTCAACTAGTAATGCATAAAAGTTCTCATTACTCTACATGCCCCCGCAACCTTTGGCTTTGCAGAATTTCTTGCCTTGTCAACTTAAATGTTATGGGTATTTCTTGGTGCATTATTGATTGTTAGATTCTATTTTCTCTGTTTCTAATGATATTAAACCTTGTTTTTTGTTTCTCATTTTATATTTATATTTGAGAACTATTTTTGATAGTTTTATACAATGCTATACTAATTTTTGATAGTTTTATACAATGCTACTATGAATATTTTCACACATGTGTAACTATTTTTCTAGGTGATACCTGGGAGTGAAATACTTGAATCTCAGAATATATACTTATTCACAGTTATCAAATATGCAAACAGTACTCCAAAGTTGTTAATCCAATTATAACTCAACTAGTAAGTTATACTTGGGTCTTTTGCCCATTCATTTAGACAATACTCTATGTTTCTCTGTATTGAGAGATGTGAGCCTTTTATGTGTTCTGTATCAAAAATTTAACTGCTTACATGTATGGCATGCATTATCCCTAGCTGGTGATTTAGATTTACTATTCTACTTATATTTTCATAGAAAAATATTTTTTTCTACTTTTAAAGTAATATAGTCAAATTTTAAATATTTTTCTCCATAGTGATTTTGTGTTTGTTGAAAAACAGAAAAGAAGATCTGATCCCTTTAAGTCATGTCAATTGTGTTTTATTTATTTAAAATGTTAATTATTTCACTTCTAAAACTTAAATCTTTACTGAAATTATTTTACTATAAAAGTGCAGTTCATTTATTTTCATATGGATTCCCAATTCATTAAACAGCATTAGTGAAACTTCTATAATATACACTACTCTTTTTTAAAACCACCTTTTTCTATATATTATGTGACCAGATGGCTTAGTACTTTTGGGTCACTATAACAAAATACCATAAACTGGGTGACTTGTAAACAACAGAACTTTATTCCATACAGTTCTGGAGGCCAGGAATGCCAAGATCAAGGCATCACCAGATTCAATGTCCGATGAGAAATTTCTGATTCATGGATGGTATTTGGTAGCTGTGTCTTCACAACATGAAGGGGGGAATTAGGTCTCTGGTGTCTATAAACGTACTATTCCCATTATAAAAGTCCTACTCCCATGACCTAGTCACTCCCCAATGCTTTTACATCTTAGAACTATTACCTTGAGATTAGATTTCAACACTGAAAATTTGAGGTAGACACAAACATTCATACAATAGCACAGATGTGTGAGTATATTTTTGTGTATTTTTTAATCTATTCTAATGTTAGTACCATACCCTCTTAATAGAAATTTATATTGATGATTTGTTTCTAATAGAACATTTTTCCCACTTTATTATTTTTATTCAAATTGTCATATACATAATAGAACCAATATAATAATGTGTATGATAAAGAGTTGGAATAGTGATGAAACCAAATGTTATCTAATTCATTTCAAGATTTGGTATGTATTTCTAAAACTACACCAAATGTATACAAATTTCTTTTCAAGAGGGAAACTACAAATAAAAAACTTAAACATTTAAGTTGTAGATATGATATTTTATAGTAAATAATTTATATTACAGGTAATATTTGAGAATTAATGTTGGGAGAATTATATAATGGTACTAGTCTTTTTTTAATACCTACATACAAAATGATATATGGGAAAAAGTTACATAAAAATTGAGTAAAAATAAAGCAACTATTTTTCTGGCTTGCATTTTAATAATCTACTCTTAATTATTCATGCATACACTTATTTTAAATCTCTTCAATTTAATTTAATTTTATGATTTTTGCAAATACTAAATGTTTTTTATTAAAAAGGACTATTAAGGCAACATTATATATTTGTAAGGTGAAAAAATTTGCTTTTGCTTGTTCATTAGCCACCAGAAATTTTCTCTTTCATTAACTCGTAATTTTCTCACAACAAATGTTTGAAGTCTGAATTCTCATTACCATTTAAAATAATTTTGTTGAAGTACACAGGAGTTAATTAAATTGCTAAGTTTTATATGAACATTTTAGTGTAGATCTGTGATTCATGCTAATGTCTTTTTATCTGCATTTTGTACTTTTTGCCTTAGCAACCATCTAACAAAAAGAAATAATGCTGCATTTAAAATATTTATTTTTTCAGTACTTATATCTACAAAAAGCAATATTGTTTTTACTTTTGTATTTTTAACATAACTTTTATTTGTTTTTCTTAATCTAGGATCTGTGACTCGATTTTTTTTCAGCTTTTATTTTAGGTTCAGAGGTACATGTGCAGGTTTATTAATACAGGCAAACTCATGTTATGGCGGTTTGTTATACAGAGCATTTTGTCACCCAGGTACTAAGCATAGTACCCAATAGTAAGTTTCCTGATCCTCTCCCTGCTCCCATCCCCTCCCTGAAATAGGCCTCAGTGTTGGCTGTTCCCTTTTTCATGCCCATTGGTTCTCATTATTTAGCTAACTCATAACTTATTAGTTAGAACATATAGATTTTGTTTTCTGTTCCTCCATTAGTTTACCAGTGATAATGACCTCCAGCTCCATTCATGTCCTTGCAAAGGACATGATCTCATTCTTTTTTATGGCTGCATAGTATTTCATGAGGTATATGTACCATATTTTCCTTTTCCAGTCTACCATCAATGGGCATTTAGGTTGAGTCCATATCTTTGCCATTGTGAATAGTGCTGCAGTGAACATATGTGCACATGTGTCTTTATGGTGTAATTTTTTTTTTTTTTTTTTTGAGATAGAGTCTCACTCTGTCACCAAGGCTGGAGTATAGTGGTGCAATCTCGGCTCACTTCAACCTCTGCTTCCCGAGTTCAAGTGATCCTCCTACCTCAGCCTCCTGAGTAGCTGGAATTAAAGGTGCCACCATGCTTGGCTAATTTTTTTTATTGTTAATAGAAACAAGGTTTCACCGTATTGACCAGGCTGGTTTCAAACTTTTGACCTTGTGATTCGCCCGCCTCATCCTCCCAAAGTGCTGGGATTACAGGTGTGAGCCACCGTGTCTGGCTATGGTTTAAGTTTTATACTGTTTTGGGTATATACCCAGTAATGAGATTTCTGGGTCAAATGGTAACTTTATTTTTAATTCTTCGAGAAATAACCATCCTGCTTTCCACAATAGTTGAACCAATTTACACGCCCACCAGCAGTGTGTAAGCATTCCCTTTTCTCTATAACCTTGACAGTATCTGTTATTTTTTGACTTTTTAAAAAGTAGCCTTCTGACTGGTATGAGATGGTATCTCATTGTGATTTTGGTTCGTATTTTTCTAATGATTAGTGACATTGATCGTATTTATATGCTTGTTTACTACATTTACATCTCCTTGTGAAAAGTGTCTGTTCTTATTCTTTGCCTACTTTTTAATGGAGAGAAGTTATTTGCTTATAAATTTAAGTTCTTTACATATTTTGGATATGAGATCTTTGTCAGATGCATAGTTTGCCAATGTTTTGTCCCATTCTGAAGATTATCTGTTTACTCTGTTGGTAGTTTGTTTTGCTATGCAGAAGCACTTTAGTTTAATTAGATCTCATTTGTCAATTTTTACTTTTGTTGTGATTGCCTTTGATATCTTTGTCATGATATCTTTGCCAGTTTTTATGTCCAGAATGATTATTCCTTTCAGGGTTTTTATAGTTTTAGGTTTTGTATTTTAGTCTTTATCTTGAGTTGATTTTTGTATACAGTGTAAGGAAGGGGTTCAGTTTCAATCTTCTGCAGATGGCTAGCCAGTTATCTCAACACCATTTATTGAATATGGCAGAGTCCTTGCCTCATTGCTTGTTTTTGTCAGGTTTTCCAAAGATCAGATGGTTACAGATGTGTGACCTTATTTCTGGGGTCTCTATTCATTTTTATTCGTCTATGTGTCTGTTTTGGTACCATTTTCATCCTGTTTTGGTTACTGAAGCCCTGTATTATAGTTTGAAATTGAGTAATGTGATGCTTCCAACTTTGTTCTCTTTGCTTAGGATTGCTTTGGATATTCGGGCTCTTTTTGGTTCCAGATGAATTTTAAAATAGTTTTTTCTAGTTCTGTGAAGAACGTCATAGGTATCTTGATAGGAATAACAGTGAATCTGTAAATTGCTTTGGGCAGCAAGACCATTTTAACAATATTGATTCTTCCTGTCCATAAGCATGGAATGTATTTCCGTTTGTTTGTGTCATCTCTGATTTCTTTCAGCGGTGTTTTGTATTTTAATTGTAGAGATCTTTCACCCCCTTCCCCTTGGGATGCTCCAGAGTCTGGAGGCAGCAAAGACAAAAGCTGTGAAATGGAAAAGATTACAGCCCACCCCTCCCTCTGTGAGCTCCATCTCAGGGAAGTGCAGAGTGGGTGAAGGCTTGAGAACACCATGGTGGGCCACTAGAATCCCAGGTCAGTGGGTCTTGGTCTTTGAAAGATGCCATGGAAGCGAAACCTAGAGACCATCGCTGCCTAGCCCCATGCACTCAGTCACTTTTTGGGGTAAGATAAGGAAGGCTAATCTCCCCCTTTGCCACAGTTCCAGCTACTTATTGCCTGGATGCCCAGGGATTCACTGCCACTAGGATTCTGCATGTGTCTGAGCAGCAGCTCTGCTAAGACACCATGTAGCTCTGCATGTCAAGGCTGAAAGCTCTGGTGAAATGGGTTCATTGGGGATCTCCTGACCCCAGGGTAACAAAGATCCATGGAAGAAGTGTGGGAACCCAAGGTCTCCCATTCACTCACCATTTCCCTGGGTTGGGGAGCCACCCTGACTCCATTGCGCTCCCAGGTGGACAGTCTTCTTGTTTTGCTCCTATTCATTCTCTGCTATTTCCTTGGCTAATCCCAATGAGTGCACCTGAATGTTTCTGCTGAGGGTATATTCACTCGTCACTTTTCTTTCTTTCCATGAGAATGACTCACACTAACTGCTTCTTGTCGGCCATGTTCCCTCAATATAACATAACATTTTACATGCTTATGTCTTCTAAATTCTTAGAGTTCTTTCTAAAATTTCAATTTTTTTGAGTGCAGTATTAAACGTCATCATACAGAGATTTGAGATCAATCCCTTAATGAATATATATATACCCAATATTTCCATTTAATAACATGTTGACATTTATCCATTTATACTATTGACATCTGATGTAACAATACAGTTTAGCCAAATTCAGTACTCATATACTTATGTTTTCTACATCAGGTCCTTATTAAACACAGCAATATGTATCCAGACTATATATTAGATTAGTCATAAAGAACTTACAACATTTTTGTGTTTGTGCTGGGAAGCTACAAAATGTGCAAACTACCAGAGAATCTAGTTCTGAATAGAAACATAACTAACAAACGCTGAATTTAGAAGCAGAATTTTTAAAAACTCTCCCCAAAAGACTGAAATTTTAAATGTCTCCACTGACCCAGACAGTATTTTCCCTTTATAAACTATGGTATCAGTGATAACATGGAGCGTCCTATGTCAGTTGCAGAAAGTATGTTGCAATTTTATGTACATTTGTGTGTGTGTATGTGTGGGGGTGTGTGTGTGTGTGTGAATGTTTTAATATTAGAAAGAGGTGCTATTTTTCCTTAACGTGGAGTTTTGAGTGGAAGCCAACCCAAGGCTGAACTGAACTAATATTTCAAGTTATTTTACAAAGACTGTCATCCAGTATCATCCTCAGGGTTGCTCTCAGTATCTACTTCTGTGGCCAAAGGAAAAAGTACTTTTCAAAACTATCTTCAGCACATTAACTTCGGATTCAACAATGAAGATGACTTTGGTGTGAAGAGCTAAAGTGTTATTTTCTTCAGGTTGTTTATAACTCTCCAAATTTGTTTGAAACATCTGCTCATTGGATAACAGGGACAAAGTTTGTTTCCCAGTTTAAACTCAGGCATAACTAAGGAAAATGATTTCATTTCAACAGTGCTTCATTCTCTAATTCAATGTATGAAAAATATATGTTCATACTTGATTTTATCCATCTGAAAAAAACCTCTGAATTTTGTGTTAGAGATATTACTGCCTGAGAGAAAGCTATGCTAGCTGTCATGCAAAATGTTCCAGATACTCAGCTCACCTATGCACACTATTATTTTCCCCATTATTATTTAAGCGTCCTACCTTAGTTTATGTTATCACATAAATCATCAGAAAATAAAATCCATTCTAAAACATTTAAACACCTTAAAGAGAACTTTCATTTCCTATGTTCTTATCATTTGCAGGGGCTAATATTTATCAGACTTTTCCTTTCATCATAACCAAGAAGTGATAAAAATTTTCTTAAATTACACTTTATGACAATAAACTGCACACAAGACAATTTAAATGTAATTTGTTGTGCAGAAAGTATTTTCTTAAAAAAAAAGTTAATTGATCTCAGTGTACAGACATTAATTTAAAAACACAATGAAATGTAATCAAGGTTGAGAAGACCCTGCTTATATTGTCTCTGAGATATGATAATTTCCCAGTAGTATAATGATCTCTAATGAAAAAAAAAAAACCATAAGGACATAGAAACATAATACATTTTCAGTTGGAAATCAAATTGTAAGTCAGGAAAATAGAAAGATATTTTTCTTTCAGAGGGACAAAAGACAAAAGTCTTACGCAAATTGAGAGCTTCACTGAGATTAAGATTATTTTAGATTCATATTTTTGTGACAGAAAATTCACCTTAATAGTCTTTTGAAATTTTTTGAAATGTTCAACACTTAAACAAAATTTTAAATCATTTATCTATTTTGTCATGTCTAGTGCCAGCATGCAATATATATTATTGTCTTAGAGGAGGTATTAACTTTCTTTTCATAATATTGCATTGTATATTTAATTAGCCATAACAGGATAAGTCGATAATTAAAAATGGTATATGTATTGAATATCATAAAAATATCAAAAACCACTTTACTTTGAATAAATTTTAAAGCTTTTATCCAATTAATTGAAAAATATTATTAAAAGTGGTTATTTGGTGGTGGAATGAGTTTAAATCTCTAATAAATAATTGTATCTAAATCAGTTTTAAGAGACTCTAAGACCATAAAACAAGTAGCTATGAAGAACGTATTTGGTTACCTTTATGTTTATTTTTCAAAGTATATTTGGAATCATTTTGACAGTAGATAGCTTTAATGACCCAAATTTTGTTACCTTTGTTTGTGTTTGCATTGTGTAAATATAACTTACAGCATATCAAATAGGATTTAAAAGTGTGAAAATTAACTTTTTTAACATTAAATTGAAAGAAAAATATAAATTTCTGATTCAACCCACTTAATACTATTGTTTTGTCCACTTATCCAATAACTTGGAGTGGGAAACTGGTATTACTTGAAAAGGTAATACCTTCAAAGACCATATCAGACAAAACCTTCATCATTTTTTCTTGAGCTTTGCTTAGTCTTAGTTATTTTTATCAACCAAGAAAAAAAAAAAGACAGACATTTCCACCTAGTATTGAGTCCAAAAGAAATAATTATTTGAGGCCAATGACTAGAGAAGATTGATACAAGGAGGACAAATATTGAGTAAGTAGAACAAGATGCAACAGATGCTCAAATTATTTGTTACCAATTATATAATTCAGCATACAAACATGCAGTGGAGAGTGGACATTTTAAAATAAAAATGAATGTTACAAAAATTAGATTTTAGCAGTAGTTGGGCCAGAGAAAAACAAAATTTTTACTGTTTGAATTTGCAAGCAGAATTATTCACAGTAATCATGGTATGGAATCCACCTAAGTGTGCACTAGTAGAATGGATAAAAAATGTGACATGTACATATATATGAAATACTATTATAAAACTATACAATTACAATGGAATGCTGTTTAATTATAAAAAGGCATGGAATTCTGTCATTTGCAACAGGGATTCACTTGGAGGACATTGAGATAAGTGAAATAAACCAGGCACAAAAAGGTAAAGACCACATGATCTCACTCATATGTGAAACCTAAGAAAGCGGAACTTGTTCAATTAGACAGTAGAATGGCGGTTATCAGGAGTTGGGCTGGAAGGTGGGGTAGCAGGGGAGGGTTTAGAAGATGTTGGTTAAAAGATACAAAATTTTACATATGAATAGGTTTATTTAGATAAGAGGAATTACTTTAAGCGATCCATAGTATTCAATATATTGTATTTTTGAAAATGCTCAGAGATGTAAAATGCTCTCATCACAAAACTATTGGTTCTCATCACAAAACGGATGGTGAAGTAATTTTTGGATGCCCTGTAGTCCATTCGTTTATATGTTTGTTTTTATGCTGGTACCATACTGGTTTGATTACCACACATAATTTTGTAGCACGTTTTGGAGCCAGGTAATTTGATACCTAAAGGACAAAAGAATTTTGTCCCTTTTGACCAAGATTATGTTGGCTATTTGAGTTTTTTTATAGTTTCCTAATTATTTTAGGAATTTCTTATTCTATTTTGGTAGAGAATATTATTGAGATTTTAATAGAGATGGTATCAAAGCTGTAGATTGCTTTGACTACTATGGACAGTTTAAGAACATTAATTTTTGCAGTGCCAGGAATTTTTAATTACACAGTTTATTTTGTTGACTACCTTCTCATAAATATAAAACTAATTAGTATCAAAACCCTAAAAGATTAGAGCGTAATCGTTAGCTAAGCCAAAAAATAAATAAATTTGTATGCATTCCATTAACACATGGGAAAAATTCAGTTGACTGTCAAAATACCACCTTTTGCCATTCATAAAATTATTCCATTTTGCTAAAACATAGTATTTGCTTATTTGATATGTGTTAACAAAATATAACTCTTAGAGCCAAATAAATAATGTTTTCTTGGTGTAAGCATACAATTCTCTTGAGTTGTTAAGTAATACTAATTCCTAAAAATAATTAACATACAGGAAAAAGATAAGGAACCAAACACTGAAGGCTAAATCAATGTGTTCAAAGTAGTAAATACAGAACGAGGGAAACATGAGCCTACTTTCATAACTTCAGACAGCACAGATGGAATTTTAAAGGCATTATACTTGATTAAATAGTTAAGTGCCATCCGATGCCATATAAATAACTGTATGTAATCAATAAAGATTATCAATAAACTATACCAAGTATTGTTGATACATACAAGTAAAATTTCACATAAAGTTTATAATTGTGCTTCAGATCAATATGTTCTGGACTATATTATGAAGAGTACATATCATATGTGTGTCAGATATTGACAGATTATAAGAAAAAGACAGTTCACCTGAATTTTTAATATTCTGAACAATCTTTGAATGCAATATTAAAAAATGATAACTTGGCATCTGTTTAAAAATATTATATGCAAAATTATTATTCATCCACCCAGTCATGCCAACACTCAACAAATGTACATTGATATATTCCTTTACCAAAGAAATAGAAATCTGAAACTTTTAAAAATTAATTTTCAATCTAATAAAAATTCATCTTCAATCAAATAAATTTTCTGTTAAAAAATTACAGAAGTCACAATATGCAGCATGCTAAAATGTGTTATAAGCAATGTGTTAAGTTTACACATATTAAGTAACCTTCACCCAGTATATACAGACACATCAGGCAGCTTATCAGCTTCATCTTGAAGAAATCTTTTCACTACTTGCTGCTCTATTCTAATTTGAAATGTGGTCTCTATGTTTCACACTAGTCATCTTGGGGTTCTCCATCATCATTAACCTGACAATTCCATTGCCTTTATCTTACATATATCTCCTTATCTTTAGATCCTGTTTCTTCCTCTTTTTAAGTTTAATCTCTTGTATTTGTCAAGCCCATTTTTCAGTAGCTTTTTCTAAAATATTTATTGGGAGGGTAAGCTTTTTGATACCTTGCTCATATAAATGTTTTCATATTCTACCCTCATACTTAAATCAATACATATTCTGGATATAGAATGCTTCCCTTTCTCCACAACTTACCACCATGCCAACTAGAGTTCATTATAATAACAGTGAATGAAATTAACAAAACAAATAGGTGAACCACAAAATGAGACAATTTTGCAAACTGTATACCCAATAAGGAGCTATAATTAAAGGATGAGGGGACTTCAAACAGTTGTGGAAAAAATAGAATTAAAAGATAAAAATTGAAATATAAACTTTATTTTTCAACATATTCTATCAAAATCATGACACTTTTGTAAGTGATGATACCAGTCATTCTTTTCGATTCCTAAAGAACTGATGTTCCTGGAAATTCAACCATTTTGATGAAATATTTTTTTATCTTACTAAATGAAAGAAAAAATGAGTGGCCTTTAAATTGTTTTTTTAAATAAGGATACAAAACAAAGTCAGAAGGAGCCATGTGAGGAGTGAAAGGTGGATGCCAATAATTTTCCATCAAAACTCTCACAAAATTGCCCTTGTTTGAGGAGAGGGATGAGCAGGAGCATTATCATAGTAGAGAAGTATTCTCTCTACTGAGGCTTTCCTTGGTGTTTTTCTAAGACTTTGATAAATTTCTCTCAAAACACTTTAGTAACAAAAAAATTATTCATTGTCCTTCCATAAAGTTACCAAGGAATATGCCTTGAGCATCTCAGAAATCTGTTGCAATGACGTTTGATCTTGACCAGTCCACTTTTGCTTTGACTGGACCACTGCCACTTCTTGGTAGCGATTGCTTGAATTGCACTTTGTATTCAGGATCACACTGGTGAAGGCATGTTACATCTCTTGTTACAGTTTTTCAAAGAAATGCTTCAAGAACTTGATCCCACTTGTTTAAAAGTTCCATTGCAAGGTCTGCTCTATTCTGCAGTGGATTTGGATGCCAGGGTTTTGGCACCCATGGAGTGGAAAGTTTGCTCAACTTTAATTTTTCAGTCAGAATTGCATAACCTCAACAAATTGAGATGCCTGTGGCATCAGCTATTGTTTTTGCTGTTAACTGTTAGTCCTCTTCAATTAGGACATAAATTTTTTTATTTTCTCACAAATTGATGTGGATGGTTTGCTCCACAGGCATCATCTTTAGTATTGTCTCTTTCTTTCATACAATGAGTTATCCATTTGTAAACTTCTGATTTATTTGGAACACTGTCCCTAACAACTTTTGCAAAGCATAAATAAGTTTACTTTCCTTCACTCAAACATCATCATAAATTTGATGTTTGTTCTTGATTCAATTTCAGCAGAATTCATGTTGCACTGATAGGGAATCTTTTCAACTCTTCTTAGTAGTTCAAACTAGATCCTGTTTATGTATGTTATAATAAGTTCATTGTAACTTGTACAAGTTTATTTTGGTAACTTTTTTTAAATGCATGCATAATTATTTTTATAATACAAAATTTTCTCATGAACTTTTTGAAATTCCTCTACATAAGGAAGTCAAATAATTTAATAGCAAAACAACAACAAAAACAAAAACAAACAAACAAAAAAACGAAAACAAATGACCCTACTAAAAATGGATGGAAAACCCTGAATAGACATTTTCTAAAGCAAACAAACAAATCAGCAACAGATATATGAAATTATGCACAACATCGCTAATTATTATGGAAATGCAAATCAAACCACAGTAAAATATCACATCACACATTTGGCTGTTATACAAAAGGATAATAGATAATAAATGTTGATGAAGATGTAAAGAAAATTCTACATTGTTGATGGAAACGTAAATTAATTAGCATAGCCATAATGCAAAGCAGTGTAAAGGTTACACATAAAATTAAAAATAGAACTACTTTATGAACCAGCCATCCTACATCTGGATATAAATCTAAAAGAAATAAAATCACTATCTTGAGGTGATTTGTACACCCACATTAATTGCAGAGTTATTCACAATAGCCAAGATATAGAAATAGCCTAAGTGTTCATCCACAGGTGACTGGATACACACATACAAACATACATCCAGACACACACTGAAATTTTATTTTGTATGAATAAGGAAGAAAATCCTGCCATTTGCAACAACTTGGATTAATCTGGAGACATCATGCTAAATGAACAAACCAGACACAGAAAGACCAATAATGAATAATCTCACTTACATGCAGAACCTAAAAATATCAAATTCATAAAAGGAAATAATAGAATGGTGGTTACCTGGGGCTTGGGAGTCAGGAGAAATGTGGAGATGCTAGTCAAGAATACAAAAGATCAGTTTTGAGAGATAAATAAATTCTAGAGTTTTCATTTACAGCAGCATCGTGACTCTAGTTAATAACACTGTATTGTATACTTAAAAGTTGCTAAGAGCGTTGATCTCAAGTATTTTTACCACACGCGCACAAAATATAACAGCCTGGGGTAGTGCATATGTTAATTAGTTTGATTGTGGTAATCATTTAACATTATATGTGTCCATATATCAAAAACATAACGTTGTATGCCTTGAATGTACTGTATGTAAGTTTTTATTTATCAAGTATACCTTAATAAAGATGAAAAAAACAATAGATTCTAGCAAAAAGAGCTGGAAGGTACCAAGTCTATTTAAGAAAAAGTTAAAGGAAATCTTCATGAGGAGATAAGGGCAGAGACATTAGAATAATTTAAGCCTCTGACACACACAGCTGGAGCTAACAAAATTATAGCTTAATTCCTAGCCACATTAACATTAAAAACTCACAGTAAAGTCTTCAGTTTCTACTGTATCATACATCATGTTTGATTTTCAACAAAAAGTTAGAAGATATGCCAAAGGCAATAAAAAAAAAACATAGACACATTCAAATTTGATAGATATTGTAAATCCACATAGTTCCGTAGTTCCATGGCTTTAATCCATTGTCTATGTGGTGGTGACTTTCAAATTGATGACTCCAATCTTGACTTTCTCTTTGAGCTTCAAACTCAGATACCAGACTAAACAAACAACATCTCCACTAGGATGTCTAATAGGCATCTCATCATACAATTTCTAAGAACTCCAAGTAGCAATCCCTATAATGAGATACTTCCCTAGTCCTCCCTACTTTGTTAAATGGTACATTCCTCCCGGTTTTCACAGTATACACATATAATTTATCCTTATTCCTTTTTCCTACTGTTCTGATCAACTGGAATACATTCATGGTTTACCTTCAAAATATATTCCAAAGCCATATATGTCTTAGCAGGTCCTTATTGAACATCTACTAATTTCTGTAATTTTATATAGACTTTATTTCTTTGAATAATTTTCAATTTATAAAAAATAACGAGATAGGGCAGAGTTGGCATATATGCCACACCTGGTTCTCTCTAATATTCACATCTAATAATGGTACGTTACAGCTTTTACTATGATTAAAAATTATTAATATTTTCTTACAATCCATAATTTATTCAGATTTCCTTAGCTTTCATGTGATTTTCTTTTTCCGTCCCAGGCTCCTATTATACATAACATTTAGTTGTTATCTTTCCTTATGGTGCTCTTAGTTATGGCAGTTTCTCAGATAAAAAGGAGCCACTTCCAGACTTTATTGAAAAGACCCTATATAGGCTGTGTATAATAGGTTTTGAGCCAAATACAGTGATTTGTTGGGATGCTTGTTGTGGGGCTGAATGTGCTCTATGGATTAGATGAAGGAAGCAATGAGGTGTTGGAGTGGAAACCAGCTATTTCAATTGCAACTGATAGCGTTTCTGAAGTCAATGCTTTTCATCATTCTTTTTGGCAAGATATTCAGCTTTGCACATGGTATTCTAAAATGAAATCTCCACTCCCCACCTTATTTTGTAGCTACATGAGTACATATGGCTGAATCCTGACCAGTTGGGAATAAGTAGGAGTATTGTGTGTCAGTTTCCAGAACCTTTCTTTAGAAAGTAGTTTGTGAATCGTCTTTGTTTATTTTGCTTCATTCCTTGTCTTCATTCTTTTTCTAGCTGGGATGTGGTCAGAGTCGTGGACAATGAAGACAAAAGCCACATTATAGAAGGTGGAGTGGTGAAGAAACCTTGATACTGATTCTCTGAGTACCTAATGTAGCCGTTTGCCTTTTTCTCATAATCATATTCCTCTGAGCTTTTATTCTATGTGTAAACAAATTTCTATCATTTTAAGCTGCACTTATTTTGGGGATTTCTTTTCCTCATCATCAACAGTGTAGCCTAATGTTAACTAATATAGACGATGGAGATAAATGATAGTCACACATATCACAGTGCTGGACACCATGCTTTGTTGGCATATTTTTCCACTGGTTTTTACATTAATAACATACATGTGGATATTTTCAGATTAAACACGCAAGCTGTCATTTTTCTTAGCTCTGAGGGGAAGGATATGTTTCACAGTTTTGTCTGTTGAACAGTAGCTGAGGTACGTGAATGCTGGGAAAGTGTGTGGGATCTTGTGATACTAAGGGAAAAAGGCAAATAATGCTGATGTTTGCCATGGTGTGAGTAATACTATATTTTCTCTGAAATAGGAGTCTTCTGTTTTTATTTGAATCCATAAAACCGTGGAATACTAACATGGTAGCTGGCAAATAGAAAAAATGTCAGACGCTTCACAATTCCTAGTGTAACAAACATCTCTAGCAAGATGTCTAACTCAGGTAATCCTCTGCAAAGTCTCCAAACAAACAAAAGGAAACTGTTCTATAGCCAGGAAAGGAAATACATTTGTACTTACCAGAGGTTTCAAGGGAATCTGGAGGTTAGTTTCTCTGGCACATCCACTCACGTATTCTCATTTTATGTGACTGCAACTCACTCCTTCCCTTTAAGAAACTGACTCTAGCATTGGGACTCATATAGGCAGTGAATTCAGCCAGTTTAGAAATTTAGCTATTTTTCCATTATATCCTCAGCCTGATTTTCTATCACAATTGGCTCTCTGGCTGTTCAAGGAGAGATCTTTCAATTCTTATATAAAGCCCATCTGACTTTCACACTGTCCCTTCAGTTGTTATTTGGCTTACTTGACTCTCCAAGGCCCCACTTCTCAGCATGATAATAACCTAAAAAAAAAAAAAAGTACTTACTTCACTACTCTTAGAATTCACTACCCCTGAAAATTCTCAAAGGCAAAGCATAATGCTTTGTCCAGTATATTTTCTTCCACCAGTTTGCCTTCTACTGTTTGTGATGTTATCTGAGAAAGAGGTAACTTGATTGTTTATCCACCAAATTACATTAATCATTGGTTAAACCCATGGCACTTTCAGACTTCCTTGCAAGTAATCACTCAGGTGGTCAGAGACAGATCTCAGACAAATACTTGCATTTAGAAGTCTGACTGATGTACAGGAAAAAATAGCAAGTTTCAGGCATTTGTACAAGACATAGTATTTGCAACTTCTGGAAAGGTCCTTCACAGCAACACTGCAAACATTTGTTTTTCCAGGGCACAGCTCAAGTGTACCTGTGGAGCAAGCACATATAAAAGTGGAAAATTGTGACAAATTGATTATTGAATCAGTTGTAGTTATTGTATTTACCCACATTCACTTTAAAACACTGCTTAGAATGGTAAATTTCCTTTTACCTGAATTGAAAGCAAAATGAATATATTTTTATTAGTATATTCTAATATTTACTAAGAATGAAGATTTAAAAAAAAAAAAAAACTGTATAACATTAAAAAATAGGCTGGGTGCAGTGGCTCACACCTGTAATCCCAGCACTTTGGGAGGCCAAAGTGGGGAGATCACCTGAGGTCAGGAGTTTAAGACCAGCCTGACCAACATGACGAAACCCTGTCTCTATCAAAAATGCAAAAATTAGCTGGGTGTGGTGGCACATGACTGTAATCCCAGCTACTCGGGAGGTTGAGGCAGGAGAATCACTTGATCGCCGGAGGCAGAAGTTGCGGTGAGCCGAGATTGCACCACTGCACTCCAGCCTGGGTGACAGAGCCAGACTCCAACTCCAAAAAAAAAAAAGTAATAAACCATTTTAGAATTAATTTCAATATGTGAGATGTGAGGCTGGTTAAGTAAACTATAAAAACACCAAGTGGTTTAACTCTTAAAAATCATTAAAGTACAGTTGACAGTTAGAAATGTTTTATTATTGGGCGATTAAGAGCAATAAGGATATTTGAGTACTGTCATGCACCCCCAAACAATGTTTCAATGAGACAGATTATATATAGCACAGTGATCTCATAAGATTATAATTGAACTGAAAAATTCGTATTGCCTAGGAGTTACTATACTATAATTTTCATCATTACATTACAGTGTACTTCTTCTACTTATTGAAAACAAAAATCAACTGTAAAATGACCCCTGGCTGTTCCTTCGGGAGGTATTCCACAAGAATACATTGTTAGCATAGGAAATGACAGATCCATGTGTGTTACTGCCTCTGAAGACCTTCCAGTGAGACAAAATGTGGAAGTGAAAGACAGACAGTGATACTGATGATCCTGACCCTATTTAGGTCTAGGCTAATGTTTGTGTCTGTGTGTTAGTTTTTAACAAAAATGCTTAAAAAGTAAAACTAAAATAGAACTTTTGAAAAATAGAAAAAGCTTGTAAAATAAAGATCGAAAGAAAGAAAATATTTCTGTATTGTTGAACAACGTGTTTGACTTTAAGTTAAATGTTATAAAAGAATCAAAAAGGTTTTTAAAAATTAAAATGTTTTAAAGTAAAAATGTTACAGTAAGCTAAAGTTAATTTATTAATTATTATTGGGTTGTGTGAACATTTCAACAACATTAATGCCTTCAATCCATGAACCAAGGATCTCTTTCCATTTGTTTGGGTCGTCTTCAATTTCCTTCATCAATGTTTTATAGTTTTCAGTGTACAGGCCTTTCAAATCTGATTAAATTGTTGCCTAAGTATTTCATTTTTTTTGTAGCTATTGTGAATGGAGTTTTTTAAAATTTCTTTTTCAGATAGTTAGTGAAAAAAATCTCAATTGTTTTTGATATGTTGATTTTATATCCTGCAACCCACTAAATTTATTAGTTCTAACCATTTTTTCTGGTGGAATTAAAGAAATCTTTATATATGAGATCATGGTGTCTGCAGAAACAATTTAACATTTCTTTTTCTGATTTCAGTGATGTCATTTACTTCTTTCTCTTGCTTAATTGCTATAGAGTCTAGGACTATATTGGCTAGAAGCAGTAAAAGTTGGCATTCTTGTCCTGTTCTTGATTTTAGAGAAAAGTTTTTAATTTTAACACTGAGTAAGATGTTAGCTATGGGATTGTCAGATATGTTCTTTATTGTATTGAGGTACACTCCTTCTAAAATTAATTTGTTGTGGTTTTATCATGGAAAAATGTTGAATTTTGCCCAGTGGCTTTTCTGCATCTATTGAAGTGACCATATGGTTTTTATTCTTCATTCAGTTAATGTGGTGTTTCACATTTGTAGATCTGTGATGCTGAACCATCTTTACTTGCTACACATAAATTTCTCTTAATATGGTGCATTATTCATTCAATGTATTATTGAATTCAATTTGCTTGTATTTTGTGAAAAATATTTGAATCTATGTTTATCAAGAATATTGGCTGGTAATTTTCATTTCTTGTAGTGTCCTTATCTGGCTTTCTTATCATGGAATGGTTTGTTATCACGGAATGCTGGTCTCATAAAACAAGTTTAGGAGTATTCTCTCTTCTATATTTTGGAAGCATTTGAGACAGATTGGCATTAGTTTTCCCTTAAATGTTTGGTATAATTTAGCATTGAACCCATGAGGTCCTGGGCTTCTCCTTGATGAAATATTTTTTAATCGTTGTTTTAATCTTCCTGCTCATTCATGGTCTGTTCAAATTTTCTGTGTCTTCATAATTTAGTTTTGGTAAATTGTGTGTGCTTCATAATTTCTTTCAGGTTATCAAATTTGTTAGCATAAAATTGCTCAAAGTTGTTGCACAGTCCTTTGTATTTTTGTGATACTCACCCATATTAGCTGTAATACCTCCTTTTTCATTTCTGATGTTTGTTTTTGAGTCTTCTTTCTTAGTGTAACTAAAAATTGTCAGTTTGTTTATCTTTTCAAAAACCAGTTCAGTTTTGTTGACCTTTTTTATTGTTTTTTAGTTTCCATTTCATTCATTTCTGCTTTGATTTTTATATCCTTTCTTCTATATTTATTTCTGCTTTGATTTTTATTATATTCTTCCTTCCTTATTATTAATTTGCTCTTCTTTAGTCTCTTGAGCTGTAATGCTAGATTGTTTATTTGGGAACATTTTCTTTTTTGATGTAGAAATTTATTAGCATAAATATCCATTAGTTCCCTCAGAACTAATTTTACTGCATCCCATACATTTTAGCATGTTGTATTACCATTTTCATTTGTCTCAAGATATTTAAAAATTTCCTGTTGAATTTCTTTTTTAATTTATTAGTTGTACAAGAGCATGTTGTTTAATTTTCAGATATAGGTAATTTTTTCAAAAATTTTCCTATGATCTATTTGTAGTTTTATTCCATTGCGGTTAGAAAGGAAACAATATGATTTCAATTTTTTAGAAATTTGTTAAGACTTATTTTGTGGCTTAACATATAATCTACCCTGGAGAAAATTCTATGTGTGTTTGAGAATAATTTTTATTCTGCTGCTGCTGGGCAGAATGATTAGTGTAGGTTCATTAGGTCCATTTGATCTAAAGTGTTGTTCAAGTCTGGTGTTTCCTTATTGATTTTCTGTCTGGATGATCTTTTTATTTCAGAAATTGAGTGTCGGTTCCTTACTAATATTGTATTTCAGTATATCTCTCAGATCTATTAATACTTGGCTTTATATGTTAAGGTGCTCTGATGTTGGATACATATGTATTTATAATTGTTATATATTCTTGATGAATTGATCCTCATAAGCATTCTATAATAACCTCTTTATCTCATTTTGTAGTTTTTGACTGAAAGTCTATTTTGTTTGACATGAGTATAGCTACTCCTGCTCTGTTTTGGTTTCCATATGCATGGAAAATATTTTTCCATTGTTTTACTTTCATTCCACGTTTGACCTTACAGAGGATGTGAGTTTCTTATAGAAGGTATATAAAGGGGTCCTGTTTTCATCTTGTTGTTGTTGATAGAGGTTATTGCTTCTATGTGTGATTTTCAAATCTATTCAGCCTGTGCCTTTTGATTGAGAAATGCAGTCTATTTACATTCAAGGTGATTATTGATAGCTGAAGACTTACTGTCATTTTGTTAATTGTTTTCTGGTAGTGCTGTAGATCCTTTGTTCCTGTTTTTCTCTCTCCCTGCCTTCATTTGTGATGTGGTGATTTTCTCTGGTGGTATGCTTTGATTCCTTACTTTTTAACTTCTTTGTATCTATTTTAGGATTTTGCTGTATAGTTACCATGAAGCTTTCAGGAAACGTAATTTTAATAGGCTATTTAAGCTGATAACAACTTAAATTCAATCTCATAAAATAACTCCATTACTTTACTCTTCCCACACACACATTTTATGTTTTTGATGTCACAATTTACAACTTTTTATATTGTAAAACCCTTAAAAATTACTGCAGCTATTGTTTATATTTCTTTTGTCTTCTAACCTTTATGCTGAATATAATTTATTTTTACATACCACAATTACAATATTAGAGTATTCTGAATTTGACTATATACTTACTTTTACCAGTGAGTTTTATACTTTCATATTTATTTACATTACTAATTATCATTCTTCCTTTTTATTTCTTTTTAGCTTAAAGAATTACCTCAAGCATAGCTTGTAAAACAGGTCTGAGATTGAAAAGCTCCCCCAGTTTTTGTTTGTTTGGAATCGACTTTATTTCCTCTTCATTTCTAAAGGACAGCTTTGCCAGGTAAATTTTTTTTTTTTTTTTTTTTTTTTTTTAGCACGGAAGTATGGCATACAACCCTCTCCTTGTCTGTAAGGTTTCTGCCGAAAATCTGCTACTAGCCTTATTGAAAATTTCTTATATGTGATTTGCTTCTTTTCTGTTGGCAATTTCACAATTCTTTGTTTTTGATTTTTGACAGTTTGATTATAATATGTACTAGTCTTGTTTAAATTTAGTCTTACTGGAGAATTTTGAGCTTTTATTTCCCAAATATTTCTAGGATTCCCAAGATTTAGAAAGTTTTTTGCTATTAGTTCTTAAATAATCTTTCTACCATTTTTTTCTCTTTTCTTACGTGAACTCTTATAACTCAAATATTTGCTCTTTTGATGATATCTCATAAAATCTGTAAGCTTTCTGTAAGTCTTCCTTATTTCTTCTTATTTTTTTTTCTCTTCTCTCCTCTGGCTGCATACTGTCAAAGAACTTGTCTTTGAGTTTACAGGTTCTTTCTTCTAATTACCAATTCTGCTACCGAGACTCTGTATTGCATTTTTTCATTTTATTCATTGTATTTTTCAGTTCCAGAATTTTTGATTTTCTAATATAATTTCAATCTCTGCTAAGTTTCTAGTTTTGGTCTTTTACTGTTTCTTTAATATCAGTTAATTGTTTCACTGTGTTTTCTTGATGGCCCCGAGCTTTCCTAAAGCAATTAGTTTGAATTCCTGGTAATTAGTTTATGTTCATTTCTTTGAGTTAGGTCCTGGGAGATTATTGAGTTCTTTTGGTAGTTTTATGTCTCCTTGTTTTTTTCATGTTTTTGTTATCTTATGTTGATGTCTGCATATTTGGTGGAGCTGTCACCTTTTGCAGACACGATGGAGCAGTTTTGTTGAGGAAGATTTTTCCCTATTGGAAGTGTAAAGACATTTTCAAGGTGGAGTGCAGGGGTTCTGGCACCAGTGAGGGGGTCCCTTTGTGGTGTCTCTGCAGCTCCATGAACTGAGGTGGTATATGATTTGTTTTTCTAAGACCAGCCGAGCGAGCGCAAAATAACCACCGGGTAGGCAAGTGTAGGACCAAAACTGCAAGTTTATTTTGGTCACCTAAGGTGTGGGGAAGAGGTCTGTCCGCCTCCGGCAAAGAAGGCCGGCAGAGTCCCCCGGTGGGGCTCTCCGACGGAGTTCCTGCAATCCCGACATCCCGACAGGAGTGAGGGACTCAGGAAGGCCGCCTGGGAGGCTGGCTTTTCTAGAAGTGGGAGGGCAATAGGCAGGGCACAGGCGTGTCGGGGGCGTTCCACAGGTGCGACCAGGTAAATCTCAGTCTCTTCGGATTGACGTCACCTGGCGCATGCCCAGTTGGTCTGCACCCTCCCTGGGCGCTGGCTGCATTTTCGTGCCCGCGGGGGAAAAGCTGGTGAAGAAGAACCCGGAAGTGTGCCATCCTGCCTCCGTTCGTCCAAACAGTATACACAGAGTTTGTAGGAGTCTTCAATCACAAATACTATGGATATTCACAGTGACTGTGAGAGTTGTTAGAGTCTTTGGTGGTGGTGACTGCTAAGGTACCTTTGGTTTCTTTTCGTTAAACGAGCAAAGTTGTGTCTGAGAGGGGTCATTTCTCTTAACAACGATCTGGCTTGTGGACCTGATCATGGTGGAGGCAGCATTAGTGTCTGATGAATGAATGGTGCTTATAGATCTGCCACACAGCTAAGACCTGAAGCATGGGTATGCATGGAAGACCTACGGCTCTGGGATTTGCGTTGGTAATGGCATTGGTGCCTGGTGTATAGACACCCTTGCTGCTCTGTTGGTAACAGAATGCAAGGCATGAATGCTTGTAAAGTAATTGGGGCATTGAAAGTATGGGTGTGAAATTCACAGAGTTAGAATGGCTATGAGATTGGAGACAGAGTCAAACTGTCCAGGGCAGCTGTGCTGGTGATTGGATGCAGGCATCCTGCTGTCACATGGGTAACAGTTTGTGAAGCACAGTTGCTTGTGAAGTAGCCAGGAAGCTGAGTATGAGAACATAGGTGTACACATGTTTACAGTGGCTCCGAGATTGGGATGGGTGGGGCCTAGCTTTCTATGGCAGCTGAGCCAATATCTGGAGCACAGTCACTTGTAGCAAGAGCTTGGTTCCAGAGCTCTGAGTGGAAATTAGCTCACTGTGATGATGGTTCCAATACCTAAGATGTGGGTAAGCCAAGTGTAGCCACAGAGCCTGGGTTTGGAGTTTGAGCACTATTGGCGTTGCCATGGCTCCAGGATTAGACACCCACGGGATTGGAAGATACGGCAGCACCTTCATCGAAGCAGGGCAACAGTGGCCGTTCCTGGCTGAGGGAGATACGTGCAGACATGTCCTCCACAGATGAGAGATGATTTTTAATAGGCAAAAGTTTTGGAAAGCAGTTGACCTACTTCACATCTATTTCTGTGATATATACTTCTCCTAAATTTGTTTTTAGTTAAGTTTTTCCATCCTTTTTGCTTATTGATATCATCCAGATAAGATTATCCACCTATCTTCCAGGTTATTAATTTAATTTTGGCAACCATTCTGTTCTCAAATCATCCACTGAGTTCTTTATACCAATTCCTATTTGTCTATTTTCTGAATCTCTGATTTGTTCTTTATAAAATTATTCTTGCTTCATAATTTCAATATCAGGTTGGATTACCTTGAGATGTTCACTGTGCTTGCTTTTAATTACATGACAAATAATATATTTGTTTGAACTTATATTTCTTCTGAGATGAAAAGAATTCTGGTTGTTAAGATATCTGGTTAGCAGTGAAGACTCAAGTCCTAGTTTTTGCCCCTCCTGGTGAGTTTATGGCAGCACTTCTGGGGTTTGAGCTTGCTTGAGGTTGGAAAACCTCAGCTGTGCTAATAATAAAAGCCTCAAATGAAAAAAGACGCTAGAGAGGTGCAGTAAACACATTTTCAGAAAATCATGAGGTTTATAGATAATTTACACCATGCTAAAGACACTGTATATTAAGCATTTTGGTGATGATTTAGTGATTGCTACAGTAAATAATTAATTAAATATAAGGAAAGTTTTTTTTTATAGGTGAGAAACAGCACTGGATGGTTTCAGAGACACTGCTTGTTACTTATTGTTTGCAGTCAATATGTTTAAGAATTCAAAGCACAAGGAACAATTATCAAACATATTATTGGAAAGTAGAAGTAAAAGTTACAAGGAATGCAAAAATATCAAATACCGTATTATCTGCATAGTAAAAATGGTAGAGTGCAAGAAATGGCTTCTATATTTTATTCTAAAGCTTCCTGGCAGTATTTTATCCTATAGGTATGCATATTATTATGTTAATAAAAATAAATAAATATCTTAGCTTGAAATATCTGTTTATGAAGATTCATAGGGTACACTATATTCTGGGCAAATTTCAGTAAAAAGAAACCATGCCTGACAGAGTTTTCAATTCTTCAAGAAATATCCCTTTATTCTAAATCACAGAGGAATTAAAATTAAGAACTTAAGAATAACAAAGCCTTAGAATAAAATTACATCCAAAGAGCTTTGAATTAATTCTAAAATAAATGGCTCAACCTTTTATGTAAATCTTATTTAATAATTATGTACATAAATAAATATTCTAGACAGAGATAATATAGCAAGAATAAAACCATAAAGACTATAAAAATTTGGCTCTAAATATTCACAGATGATGACAAATAAAAATATAATAAACACCTTGTTGCATAAAGGATGAAATAAAACAATTTTTCAAACCTGACTCTATAAATTTAATAAATAAACTTTAAAGGATAGTTAATTTTGTAAGGAGCCAGGAGTAGAATTTTAAAAAAGTATGTCTCCCTGAAAAGAATGAGGAAGAGCAAAGTGAGATTTAATAAAAGTCAAAACGTTTAATAAAAGGCAAAACATAAAAAACATACATTTTTTAATATATGTATGTATGCATATGTATATAGTTTTGTTGTTTTTGATTATTCTATATGTCTGCAAGCATATTAAATATAAGCCAATTTATGACGATGAAATAATAAATGTAACAGGTTATTCTAGATACATGAGGTATATTACAAAATAAAAATAAGAACAAATCCCTCCAAACAGTTTGCAAGAATGCAGTTTTAGAAGATAAGTAAATGTCTGATAAGAAAACACTCTATTAAAGTTAGCTAAATCAAGAAAAAAAAGAATTTTGTTAAATTCATAAAATAAAACACATATTGAAACTATTTAGACAATAATTCAGTTCAAAAATTGCTAAATGGCAGGCAAGCAATTTATGTTATCAAAGCTTTCTTAATATACCTATCAGCTATAACTGTCATTAATGTTTAGTTTTCAGGTTATATTGGATATATGCATTTATATATAAACATTTAATTTTTTTAAAATCAATATGAAGGACATTTGACAGACTCAACCATATCAATAAGATATTTTAACCCAAACACTTGCTATAAATGACATTTTAAAATTAAAACAAATTCAGAAGTACTGATTAGAACTAATGTCATTAATTATTTTGATTTCAAGTTACATATAGGATATGGCTTCCAACAGATACAGACTAGTAATTTTTTAAAAATTAATTAACAAATGAAGTATACATTTCCTTCTCCAAAATATCAACAAATGTGAAAAATATAAAATATCTGAGGCCATGTTTTATCATGTCAAGGCAATTGTCCCAGAATTTAATAAATTTAATAATACATTTGAACTGAAAATATACACATATTAGACTTCTTTTTTTTTTTTTTAATTAAAGGAAGATGTACTTTTACATAGCTGGGCATGAACACCAAATAATAATTACAGGTTGTTTTACCAGATGACTATTGAATAATACTGCTTATAAAATTTGTTGGTACACTTTTAAAGCATTTTTTAAGTTGGCTTAAAAAAAACTTATAGGTACATAGTAGGTTTATATATTTATGCAGCACATGAGATATTTTGATACAAGTATACAATGTGTAATAATCACATCAGAGTAAATGAGTTATCTACCACCTCAAGCATTCATAATTTCTTCATGTTACAAACATTCTAATTGTATTTCCTCAGTTTTTCAAAATGTACAACAAATTATTGCTGACTGTAGTCATCCTGTTGTGCTATGAAATATTCAATCTTATTCATTCTAACTGTATTTTGTACCCATTAACCATCCCTGTTGTCCCACTCTCTGTACTGCTCACCCAGCCTGTGACAACCACCTTTCTACTCACTATCTCCATGAGTTCAATTGTTTGCATTGTTAGCCTCCCAGAATGAATGAGAACATGGGAAGAAGTGTGTCTTTCTGTGTCTGGCTTATTTCACTTAACACAATATGCTCCGATTCCATACGTGTTGTTGCAAATGACAGGATCCTATTCTCGTTTATGGCTGATTAGTACTCTTTTTGTATAAGAATCCCATTTTCTTTATTTATTCCTCTGCTGATGGTCACAGGTTGCTCCAACTCTTGTCTATTGTGAACAGTGCGGCAATAAACATGAGGGGAGGGGGCACATACTATCTTTGATACACTGATTTTCTTTCTTTGGGATATATACCTAGTAGAGGGATTGCTGGATCATATGGTCGTTCTATTTTTAGTTTTTAGAGGAACCTCCATACTGTTCTCCATAGTGGCTTTACTAATTTATATTGCCACCAAAGTGTACGGGGCTTCCCGTTTCTCCACATCCTTGGTAGCATTGTTACTACTTGTCTTTTGGATATAAGCTATTTTAACTTGTGTCCTAGACTGCCCTTCGTATTTATTTTAAACTTCAGAGCACTATAGCCCACGGTGGCAAGGCTTGCAAAAACTCAGGTTCTGAGCCCTGAGATCAATGATTTCCATCTGGATATAGCTGATCTAAATTCTTCCTCTGTGAGTCCCAGCCAACTTCTGCCTTGTGTTGCTTTCCACTGTGACAGGGCAGTGCTGAGTTTCAATGCAGGGTCCCACAATCACTGCACTCTCCCTCCCTAAGCACAAGATTCTCTCTCCTCACCACACTGTGTGTCGGAGGATGGGGGAAGGGTGGTATCAGCAATACAAGACTGTCTTTCCTACCATCTTCATTGCCTCTTTTCTTGATATAATGTTAAAAACAGATACTGTTGTCACTCTTCCAATTTTTCGTTCTTATGAAGGTGTTTTCTGGTCTGGAGAGTTGTTCAATTTGGTGTTCCTGCAGGGGTGGTGTTCACTGGAGAGTTCTATTTAGCCAGCTCACACCATTTTTTCTCCAAAAAAATTATTTTAATTTTTGAAAAAAAATAGTTTCCTAGGAAAAAATCTAAATATGCCTTCCATTTAGCATAAATAGTAGGCAACTGAACATTCAACTCAATAAATTTGAAAGGGATGGGTATAAAGTAATTATTCAGAAAAGAACTTAAAAGTGAAAATGTACAACTAAGGACAGGTAGGCACTTTATTTTAAAGTATAAATGATATAAAGAAGTTAGTGAAAGTCAAATAAAATGTTTGGTTATTTTTGTAAACAAATCATTATGGACTAGAAAAAAGATGTAAGATATAGGAGTTTAGTATCTATATTTCTGGATAAATACATTTAAATATCTTAATTAGAGGGAATAGTTTAAAGCTACCTAACAAGAAAATTGTGTATAAATAAGAATATTATTAATAAAAAATAATACCAGAGTAAATGAACTTTTAAAAAACGATTTCACAATAAGAATTTAGCTAAAGTGGATCCATGGATACTGCTCTGAATCTTTATCTCGTTTTTAAAGACACTTAAAGAATTGTGATGCTGTCCAGGTGCAGTGGCTCACACCTGTAATCCCAGCACTTTGGGAGGAATAGGAGGGAGGATCTCTTGAGCCCAAAGTTATAGACCTGTCTGGGCAACATAGGGAGACTCCATATCTACCAATAATTAAACACAAATTAGCTGGATGTGATAATGCACAACTATAGTCCTGGCTGCTGGGAGGTTGCGGAGGGAGGACCACTTAAGCCCAGGAGATAGAGGCCGCAGTGAACCATCATCACACCACTGCACTCCAGCTTGGGTGACAGAGTGAGATCCTGTCGCAAAATAAATAAATAAATAAAAATAGTAACCATACCTAGAGCATATGTGTCAACTGAGAAATATAAGAAAGTGTAAAGTAAGCAAAAATGATTACTGAGTTTTACCTGGAAAATAAAACGCACCTGACAACAAAAGACCCCTCTATAGCAACATAGAAAAGAGACAGAAAAACAATTTATTACTGCATAAAGGTTAACTGATTTACATTCATGTATGATAGCATGAAAGCAAATACAAAAATGTATAGAGTATCACACAAAATTAAAGCAGAATAAAGAACAATTAAAACTTCTCTTATCTCTTCAAGATACAGACAGTGTGTACCTCCTGATAGTCCTTTGTACTAAGAGACATCTGAGCTAATTCTGGTAGAACGTGTTTAGATATTCAGAGGTTATTTGACCTGCAAACTTAGCAATAAATCAACTTTGTAAAAACTAGCGACTGGGAATAATTCCTAAAGAGATTTATCTTCATTTCAAATGTTAGAGTCAGATTCATTGTCTCCAAGGAAATACGCCAAAAAAATGAAGAACAAAGGGAAAATGTCCCTTATTCCTTTATAAATGGTGAAAATAATATTTATTTCCCTTTACAATGTCTCAGTGGAAAAATAATCATTGTTTGGAGCAAGAATACCCTCCTGGCTTAATCATTTCTAGCCTTTCATTGACTTTGGGATATTTTAAAGCTAGTTATACTGAAGAAAACAATGGCAAGTCGTATGTGAACATTTTTGTCCTGTAAATAGACTTACTTTCCATCTCCCAAACTTAGAAAAAAGCCACTATTGCAAGTATTTGTAATGTATTTTAATATGCTTGATATATAAATGTGTTTGCTCTTTGCATTCTCCTTTAAATATGCTGTAAACACCTAAACTATTCCTCTATTAATAATGAGTTAAAGATAATTTTAATACTTTAATATTTTGTGTTGCTATAAAAGAATACCTGAGGCTGGGTAATTTATTTTAAAAAGAGGTTTATTTGGCTCACAGTTCTGCAGGCTGTACATGCAGCATGGCACCAGCATCTGCTTCCAGTGGGGACCTAAGGCCATTTGCACTCATGGTAGAATGTGCAAGAGAGGTGACATGTGCAGAGATCACATAGCAAGAGAAGAAGCAAGAGAGAGAGAGGGGTGGGAGGTAGCCAGGCTCTTTTTAACAATCAGTTCTCCTCGAACAAATACAGTGAAAACTCTCTCATTACTGTGAAGATGACACCAAGGGATTATTGCCTATGAGCCAAACTCCACCTGCTCAGCCCCACCTCCCTACAGCACAACACTGGGGATCAAATTTCAACTTGACATTTGGGAAACAAATGCTCAAATCACAGTAGCTAGTTTTATGGTATCAAGATAGAAAATATGATTTGTCTGATTGGGTTAGTCTACATCTGGGTAATCATGCGAAATATTTAGATAACACTATATACTTTAAGCTTCCGTGAAGAAAGAAGAGAGAAATTGATTTAAGATACAAACAATATGAGATCAAAATAATTAAAATGTAAGAGTTCTGTTTGTTTTGTGAAGTTGGAAATTTTGTGAGTTTTATTTATAATTATTAGCACTTATACAATCAGGTTCATTTCATTTGGGTCTATAAAGTTTGTGTCTAGTTTAAGCATAGAAAATTTGTATATTAAAAAAGCCTAACAAAAATTATTTTTATGAGGACAATAATATTGTAAAAATACCATTAATTGTTGATTAATAACCAGAATATATAAGGATCTCAAAAAACTCTATAGGAAAAAAAATCTAATAATGCAACCAAAACATGGGCAAAATATTAAAATTGACACTTCTCAAAAGAAGACATACAAATGGAAAACAAGCATATGAAAAGGTTCTCAACATCACTGATCATAAGAGAAATGCAAATAAAAACTACAATGAGATATCATCTCACACCAGCTAAAATGGCTTATATTCAAAAGATGGGCAATAGCAAATGCTGGTGATGATGTGGAAAATCGAGAACCCTTGTAAGCTGTTGGTGGGAATGTAAATTAATTAGTGAAGCCACTATGAAGAACAGTATGGTGGCTCCTCAAATAGCTAAAAACTGAGCTACCATATGATCCATGAATCCCACCCCTGGGTATATATCCAAATAAAGGAAATCAGTATATCAAAGAGATACCTGAACTCCCATGTTTGCTGCAGCACCATTCACAATCACCAAGGTTTAGAAGCAACATCAGTGTCCATCAACAAATGAATGGATAAAGACAATGTGGTGCAGATACACAATGGTGTACTATTCAGCCATAAGAAAGAATGATATTCACTCATTGGCACCAACGTGGATGGAACTGGAGATCATTAGGTTAAGTGAAATAAACCAGGCACAGAAAGACAAATATTGAATGTTCTCACTTATTTGTGGGATCTAAAAATCACAACGATTGAATTCATGGATGTGGAGAGTAGAAGGGTGGTTACTAGAGGCTGGAAAGTGTAATGGGGAGTTGTGGGAAGGTGGGAAGGGTTAATGAATACCAAAAAAAAAAAAAAAAAAAAAAGAATAAACAAGACCTACTATTTGATAGCACAACAGGGTGACTATAGTCAATAATAACTTAATTGTACATTTTTAAATAACTTAGAGTGTAATAGAGTTGTTTGCAACTCAATGGATAAATGCTTGGGGGGATGGATATTCCATTCTGCATGATGTGCTTATTTCAAATTGTATGCCTGTATCAAACTATTTCATGTACCCTATAAATATTTACACCTAGTATGTCCCCCCAAAATTCAGAAAAAATAAATAGTAAAGATTTTTAAAAACTTTGGAAGAATATCATTAATTATCTTGCACTGATTTTTAAAAGAATAGAGAATGGTATATTTTTCTGACATAATAATATGAAAATAATTACAGTCGGTAATACATTTTTATTACTTTTTGTCATTTCCCAAAAATCACTCTTTACTTTTAGTCTATCTTTTTAAAATAATTCTTCATCAGGGCACATTTTTAACATATTTATTCCAATTCAAATTTCTACTTCAATAGCAGTACAATACAGGCATACTTTAGCTAATTTTCTTTAATTCCTAGGTACTGGTTTCCATATAAATTATATATATAGAGAGAGTAATCGCCAGTGAATCAATTAGTTGCTGTAGTTGATAAACATAGTGGTATTCTGGGGTTTCAAAATGTAACAAAAATTGGTTTGTTCAACATAAAATTATTATAAAAAAAGTATGAGTTGCAGCTGTGCTGGTCTACTCAAACTTTCCCTGTAATATTCAGATCTACATATTTTAACAATAAATTTTATCTTAGCTTTATCTGGAAAGTATCTGTAAAATCAAGTGAGAGTAAGACACAAGAAGATAAATACATGTTTTTTTTAGTAGCAAATGCATTTAAATTCTCTGCTGTTGCTTTTTGTTTTGTTTAGCAATCACAGTAGATAAAACAATGTTTCTCTTTCACTTCTGACATGTAAGGAGTTTGGAAGCAATCACTCTTGTCCTTACAACTAGAAAAAATAGACAATGTGAAAAATCAATGACTTTTCTGGTCCACCAGAGAACCGAAGTCACAGAGTAAACCATCGTCCCCAAATCTGAAGAGACAAGCCCATCTAGAGATAAACAGGAGCTCTGTAGCAAAAGTCACTAAAGTCATAAAATGGTAGAAGCATTTATATTATAATTTCACAAATTTTATGGAGTTTGAGTTTTAACAAAAGTTTGGGTTTAGACTGAGTTGAGAGTGAGAAACTCCTGAAAGCTTAATCTTGGAGGGTTTGCAAGCTTTCATGAGCTTTACCCCCAGAATCTCCTCCAGGTTTTAATGGTGAAGGGCCCAGAAAGATCCCTTTGTCACTCTGGAAAAAGGAAGAGAACAGTATCATTGTGAAACCTTCAAAGAGTTCTCTCTATAATGAAGTATTCTTCTCCCAGGGAAATGGCTTCACCAGAACATAATTGTGAAAGAAATATCTTTTGTCTCCAGTTCCTCAGCTTTTCTGTCTCATTTGGAGGAGAAAGGGGGAATATATTCAGTGTGGAACAGGAGTTCAAGAAAATATATTTGGAAACTGAAGTCAAGCTAAGAAGTAGTAGATGAAAAAAAAAAAGACAAAAAAAAAAAAAAAAAAAAAGAAAGAAAGAAAAGAAAAGAAAGTGCTTTACCACTGAATGGAAGCACTTCCCAAAGCCATAGTCTCAAAATATGATTGGCCAAAGGATTAAATGTATTCAGAAGATTATGGAATAATCCTCTTTCTGCACATGCCACTATCACATCAGTAGGGCTCCATTCCAATAAAAGTGAATTAGAGCCGAAAGGCTTGCAAAATATGGACTCTTTCTAAGAAATATTACTTGGGAAAGCCCCAAAACAAGAGGAAAGACAAAAACAAAAGCACTAAAAGAATTGTTGCATCTGATACCTGCAGCTACAACAAACATCAAAAACAGCTCCATTCCTACTTAGATTAACATAAATCCTCACACTGGAAGTCTCTTTATGTTAGTTTCTATTACTTGATATGAAATATCTAACTTTCAATAAAAAAATTGCAAGATGTGTTAAAAGGCATAGCTACTGGTCATGTTAGACAAAAAATTTAAAACAAATGTGATGGATGTTAAAAGCAGATATCATGCAAGAACAGATGGGGAATGTACTCAGAAAGATGAATAAGGTATGATAGTATTAAAATGAAACTCTAGAAATAAAAAATCTTACAATGGAAATACAAATTAGCATTCATAGGGTGATCAGTGTACTAGACACTAATTGGGAAAGATCGGTGACTCTGAAAATAAGTCAACTGAAATGTTACAACTGAAATGCAAAAAGAAAAACATGGGAAAATATAGAATAGAATATTCAGAATATAGCAGAATATCAATAGATATTGTTGAACAATATCTAAATCCATAACACATATGTAATTGGAATACAAGAAGAAAAAGAGAATAGACAAGAAATTAATATTTGAAGTAATAATGACTGAGAACTTTACAATATTAATAATAGACACCAAACCAGATACAAGAATCTCAGAGAATATCAAGCAGAATAAACATCTTAAAACCCCACATTTGGAAATTGTACATTCAAACTACAGAAAATTAAAGATGAAGCGAAAACATTGAAAGAAGCCAGAGGAAAGAAAAAATGTATGAATTTATAAAGAAACAAAAATATATATTACAGTAGACTTCTGTTCAGGTACTATGGAAGCAAGAAGGAAGTAGAACAAACTATTTAATGTTCAAGGAAAAACAAAACAAAACAAAATGCCATGCTACACTTCTATACCTAGTAGAATATTCTTTTAAAAATAAATGACAGATCAATGCTTTCTCATATAAACAAAAACTAGGGTAATTCATCACCAGCAAATTTGCTCTGCAAAAAAGAAAAAAAAAAACGTTAAAAGAGTTATTCAGGTAGAAGGAAAATGATTCCACCAGAAAATTTAATTCACAGAAATAAAAGAAGAGCATCGTGAAACAAATAAATAAAGTTAATATAATTGAAATCATCTAATGGAATCTCTTTCCATATGCAGGATGTTCATGGTGCTTTAAAAATTAAACTCACTTATGTTTTGTTTTGTTTCGTGTTATTAAATTTTTAATTTATTTATTTTCACAGGTTTTGGGGGAAGAGTCGGTTTTGGTTACACGAATAAGTTCTTTAGTGGTGATTTCTTAGACTTTGGTGCACCCATCACCTGAACACTGTACATTGAATTTAGTGTGTAGTATTTTATCCCATGCCACCCCTACCCTGTCCCCCAAGTCCCCAAATTTCAATGTATCATTCTTATTCTTTTGCATCCTCATACCCTAGCTCCCACACATGAGTGAGAACATGCAATGTTTGGTTTTTTCCATTCTTGAGTTACTTCACTTAGAATAATCTCCAATTCCATCCATGTTACTACATAGATAAATATAGATATAGATACAGATAATAGATATACATAGATATATATGTAAACATACATATACATATATGATATTACATGTACATATGTATATAGACACATACATAAACATATCTTTATATAGATATGTATCTATACATATCTTTTAGAATTGCCCTGTTAATTATACACACACACACACACACACACACACACAGCCATGAAAAGGAACAAAATAATGGCATTCACATTCTGTCTGTCTGTCTATCTATCTATCTATCTATCTATCTATCTATCTATCTATCTATCTATCATATTTTCTTATATACTTGTTGATTAATGGGCATTTGGGCTGGTTCCATATTTTTGCAATTGCAAATTGTATTGCTATAAATATGTGTGTGGAAGTATCTTTTTTGTATAATGACTTCTTTACCTCTGGGTAGAGACCTAGTAGAGAGATTGCTGGATCAAATTGTAGGTCTACTTTTACTTCTTTAAGGAGTCTCCAGACTGTTTTCCATAGTGTTTGTCCTAGTTTATAGTCCCACCAACAGTGTAAAAGTGTTCCCATTTTAATGCATCCACACCAACATCTATTGTTTTTTGATTTTTTAATTATGGCTATTCTTGCAGGAATAAGGTAGTGTCACATTGTGGTTTGGATTTGCATTTCCCTGATAATTAGTGAATTTGAGCATTTTTGCATATGCTTGTTGGCCATTTGTATATCTTCTTTTGAGAATTGTCTGTTCATGTCCTTAGCCTATTCTTTGATGGGATTGTTTTTTTTTTGTTTGTTTGTTTGTTTTTTCTTTGCTGATTTGTTTTAGTTTTCTGTAGATTCTGGATATTTGTTTTTCATCCGATGTATAGATTGTAAAGATTTTCTCCCAGTCTGTGTAAATCCACTTATGTTTTGATTCATAGATTTTACCTTGTTATATATGGGGAGGGTGTACTTAATACTATTGGGCCTGTTACTTCAAAAACTCTTCCCTCATTTTTATATTGAATCAAAATTTTCAATTCTTAAGTATTTAAAATACAAACAAACATTAGAGACTATCATCTGTTAATATAGTACCAGAGTGAATCAACAGCCACAACTAAGAAAAATATGATAAATGAGTCACTAACTTTGTGCCTGAATACTTACCTAAAAGTAAAAGATAGAGAAAAAGAGAAAAACCTTATAATATCATATATTGCCATCTTCATAATTTTGCTTTCTTCTGTCATCATGAATAGAATGATCAATTTCTCATTTAATATGCCTTTTCCTTCCAATTGAATGACTCTGAGTTTATTTTAATCTGATTCAAATATAAAATTAAAATAATAATCTAATAATAACATAAAATTATTAGAAACAGTCCCAAGTGATAAAGATTAGGAGGTAAAATGTCAAAAGCAGGAGAAAAGTCAAAGCAGCTTGATTGATGACATTTTCTCTCAATCTCCAAATCTAACCATTCTCCACTTTCTAACCCAGCAGCATAAGAGTAAGAAAACACAACAAATCTGTGACAACAATGCTATCTCTTCATATAGTTAGTTCACATTCTTAATCCTTCTATGAAGACAACCATGAGTTGACATAAAATTAATTGTGCTTTTATACTATAATTTGATGTTTGACAAGCCATGAGATATTAATGAACAAAGTTTAGTTTATCACGGCATCGTATCAGCAATGTTTGCACCAGAATTGAGCAGACAGTGAAATTTGTTTATAAACACTAAAACAGAGTCAAGGATCTGAGCAATGCTAAGCAATTGTGCTACATTGCTGCAAGCTAATGTAGTGTTTTGGGGCTATATAGATCATTTAATCTGTCACACATCCTATTGTCCTGAATAAACCAAAATTAAGCATATTTTAATTTTCACAAAGAAACCATTATTCATTTTCCAAGACCTCTTTGTATCATGGGATTAAGGATAGTCTTATAGGTTGGCTACGTTACTAAAATTTAGGGATGGTGTAGAACTTGATATCAGTATTACTAAGTATAGAAATAGTCATTTTTAACCATTTACTAGTATAAATAATTGCCCTTTGGCTAGTTTGTAACAAATAGGCTGATTTGAAAAGTCTGGCACTGATTACATGGTTGTTCTTAAGGCCACGAACAAAGAAAATCTGAAGTATAATTTTGTGGGAGGAGAGTTCTAGTCTTATATAACAGTCTAACAAAGTTTATAAGAGTACTGTGATTTTCAGAATTACCTTTCCCAACATTTGCTAAATTAAATGTGGCACTTCTCAAAACATTGAGCAGGTACTGTTATTTAAATCTGCCTCTATGTAATTTTACTCAAATTTCATGAAAATGAAAAATGAACATGTTATTTTCTTCAAGAGTGGATGAAATTATACAGAAAAAGAGAAATGGATTTTAGTGTTTAGCCAGCATTGATTTATCCTATCACATATATTCTATAGAATACTCATAAATAATAAGTTGAAATATGAATTATCTGATTCTATTGTTAGAATCCAGATTGATTCCAAAATGTATTACGGCAACGGAGCAAACGAATTCTATATCTTTTAGAATTGCCCTGTTAATTTTATCACAAACGTCATCACTAAATAGAATTAAAATGTAAAAGGCTGATGACAGATGTAGAGATGGAGACAGGAAAAGATAAGAAGGGAGGGATGGAAGAAAAGTGAGAGAGAGAGAGAGAGAGAAAACACCTGGCAAATAGATAAAAATTCTTAGAGCCCAAAATTAAAGATTCTCAGAAGCCAAAATCAAAATCAAAATGTGAATGTGAATGCTGAGAGGAGACGTAGTTCTAACCTTCATTTTACCTTTGAAACATTTGCTTTACACTAAAGAACATGTTTCTCTTTTGAAGACCACTTGAAATTGTGGAAGAAGGAGTCAATTCTAGATCTTGTCCAAAGTTCAATGTGAAATAAATACTTTCACATGGGAACATGGACCACGAAAGTCTTCAAAATCATATGAGGAAGAAGTAGATATGAATTCATCCTGCAAAATGGCTTACAAAGAGAATTTGTCTCCTGGAAAACTAGTGCTGAGTGAAGGGAACAAATTCTTGGCTAGGAATAGGTTACCATAGGCTAGCCTACAAATGCATTTGTGTTTCAAATTCAGACTACCTCTATCATCCAAAAATTCTGAAGTCACAAAAAGTGAACAAAAGCAAAAAGTCAGCAATTGTCAGTATATTCATCCAAAAAAGTTTCAGTGTGGGATTACAAATCTACTCACCAATAAAACTTCCTACTTCCCTGCAACTGTTACCTAGTTGGATGATATTGAAACCTAGAGGGACAATGGGATTATGTAGTTAAGACAAAGAGAAGCATGTAGCCTAATATATCCGTTTTATTTTTCTCACTAAAGGCTTTCAATGGCCTAGACAAAGAGAAGACAAAGAGAAGCACATGGCCGAATATATCTTTTTAATTTTTCTCACTATAGGCTTTCAATGTGGAGCAGTGCTAAGAGTGTGAGGAAGAAGACTTCTGTTAAATTACATGTTGAGTTTACATAATTATGATTTAATTACTGCAATAACACTAGTATTGTGACATAAAATTACTTAGGGCATACCTAAAAATTGATATGCCAAAGTCCAATTATATATAGGTACATTTCTGCATTCCTCAAAAAGTTAAAAATAGGTATACCACATGATCCAGTAATTTCATTCTGCGTATTTACCTAAAGAACTGAAGTAAGGATCTTGAAGAGATATCTACACTCCCATGTCCATTGCAGCATTATTTGCACTAGCCAAGATGTTGAAATAACCTAAACATTCATTCATAAAAGGGGAAAGAAAATGTGGTCTACACATACAATGAAATACTACTCAGCCATAAAACAGAAAGAAATTCTGCAATATGTGACAACACGAATAAACCTGGAGGACATTATGCTAGGTAAAACAAACTAGTTACAGAACAACAAATATTGCATGAATATTTTTCTGTCTTAATCTGGAAGACAAATGTCCATACAACCTCAAAGGATTTCTAGGTGACTCTAACAATCCACAAAAATCTGAGTTATTTGGGCTCAAAAAGACCCTGGAGAAGTAGAACTTTTTAATTTCTTTTCCTCAAGTGACATTTTTCAAGCAATATAGGTCAAATATTTTCCTCTGAAAATCTTCTTGAGATAACTGTCAGTTTTGTTTGTTTGTTTGTTTTTTATTCAAAAAGTAGAGTAAAACTTTTTGAAAGAAGAATCTCTATAGGGATTTTTCTCTATGCACACAGCAGGGTTTGACCCTAGGTGAACATAACCCCTAGAGAGAATAATTTCTCAGCTGAAAGACAGAATGGCCTCACAGTCTGAAATTCAGAGAGAAACCAGAGGCTTGAAAGATAGAGATTGGACAGCATCATTACTTTGGTTATTTTTTTTCCTTGCATGATTGCGATTATTAATTTTTTTTTATTGCGGCCCTATGTACCTGAAGTACTGCTTCCTCTTCTTTCTCTACTGCATTTGAAACTCATATAAATGGGAAAGAAGATTGTTCTGTACATAAATGCTGATAACATTTAGCTTAGGCTATCTAAAATCATTTTTGGCATTAAATACAAATTAGGGAAGAGTGGAAGTATAAAAAAATAGCTTTTAGGTTTTTTTTTAAAGCTTTTCACTCTTTTGAAATTCCATATTAGTACAAATACATGACTACTATATTGAAAGATATTCTATAAGAAATAATTTACTAAAGTCCTATTTTACCTACATTATTATTTGGCAAAATTCAGGAGCAAGCCATTATGAGATATATGCACATTTTTAAGAGTAGCATAAGATTTTTAAACGTTAGTCAATATTCTGTCTAAATTATTTTTGTCATATAGGTTTGTATGACTTATTTGATGTTTTCTTGCAAAATGTAATTTAGTCTAAATTTTTTTCTCAAGATTACAACATTAAAAACCATAGTACATACAAAATACAATAATTCTCATCAAAAATAATTATGAATTGTAATAATCATAATCCTTTCATAATTATGTGTTAATACATCAAATATTATAACCATTCCTTGCAATGCTTCAAGTTGCTGAGATATCATTTAATTCAACATAATTTTTAAATTACGCTACATACTTGTAAAATCTTTTTGACTAACTTTGAAGCTGTGTTTTTTACTCTGTCGTCACTAACCACTTTTTTTAGAATTGTATTTAATACATTTAAATTAAAATGAGATTTCTTCACGTATGAAATAAAAAGGGCTAGTTATAATTAATGAGAATTTCTCTTCTATATTCTGCATACTGTGTTTATACCTCTAATGAAACATCTGGAGGTATTTGAAATGTTGCAGAAGGCATAGAAATGAATGGAGAAACCAGATGCTAGAAGTAAAAGAAGTATGCTTGGGGAAAAGACCAAGATAAATGTATGAAGGAAAAACTCATTTTTGTTATGGTATAGATTCTCTACTAATTTTTAAATTCAGCACAACAATGACCATTCAACATGAGTGTTTATTTGTAAGCCATGACCACAATCTCCACCTCTATTCAATCAAAAGATTCATAAACTTACACACATGCACACATTAAAAAAATAGAGAAGTTAAACATATTGCGTGGGTGAAAATATTTTTAAAAATATATGCACTGATTGACAGAATATTTATCAGAAATAAGTAAATATGAAGGGAGATCAAGAGATCATCTGTGGAGTCAGGAAAAAGAGAGTAGGGTAGATAAGAGTCAAGGAAGGGAGTACTCCTAAGCGATAAATTGTGATTCTTTCTGGAAAATCATCTATTTTGTAATATGAGCCAAGACCTCTTGCACTCTCTGACTCTATGCAAATAAGACAAAGATGTGATTGAGGTGATAATATATTGAATTTCAAAACCTGAAACTGTTTTAGATTGAAAAGGTATAATAAAATGAACAGGATAAATTTTATTGACTGAATAAAGTATGTTGTCCTTATGAATATTAAAAAATAACCTAAAGTGTAATTTACTACGATATGTTCCCATTCTCTAATGAGTTAATGAGCCTAGCTGTTTCTAATATTCAGAGCATTTTCTTTAAAAGCAAATTACATTTCAAACTGATCTAATTATGATTAATTTTTAAATAATTGCCAAGAGGTTTCTATATCATTTATTTTTATGGTTAAAATTTTTGAAACAGTTAAAAATTTAATTAACATTTTTGTAGAACATAGTATTTTTTGAAAAAAGTATTTTTCTAAATATACCAAGGTACGGCTGGGAGCGGTGGCTCACGCCTGTAAACCCTCACTTTGGGAGGCCAAGGTGGGCAGATCACAAAGTCAGGAGATCAAGACGATGGTGAAACCCCGTCTCTACTAAAAATACAAAAAAAAATTAAATTTGCCGGGAGTGGTGGCGGGCACCTGTAGTCCCAGCTACTCAGGAGGTTGAGGCATAAGAATGGCGTGAACCCAGGAGGCAGAGCTTGCAGTGAGCCGAGATCACACCACTGCACTTCAGCCTGGGTGACAGAGCGAGACTCTGCCTCAAGATAAATAAATAAATAAACAAACAGAGGTACTTTATATGCTCAGAATAAATTCAATTAAAAACAAGAATTAATTCCATTTTTAAGTGAGATTTGTAAATACCGCAGTTCAAATACTTTCACAAAGTTTTTGGGGGGTTTTTCCCTCCCTGATTCTGATAATCTTTCTTTGGCAAATAGTTTTTATAAGACAAAATTTATCGAGTAAATTGTCATCATTTATAAATTTTTGAGTATATTGCAAAATGTAGATGATTCAGAATTGCTGACTTTATCATTTTCAGTTTATTCAGTAAAGGATTATCAATTTATCCACTTAACGATACAAGGACATAAATGTATTTTTCCCACATGTCCATATATTCTAAAGTTCAACTAGATAATTTTTAAATTAAATAATGTCCCATCACTAAATTTGTTTACATTTGTTTTGCTTTTGTGGGGTAAACTACAATAGCTTCTTGTTTGCATGTTTGTTTTCAGTAATTGCAATTCACTAGAAATCTTCCAAGAGTTGAATATTTTGGAGCTTTATTTGTCAATTTGGGACAAAATGCAAGTAAATAAACACAATTTTATCAGATTTGTTAATAAAAGTGTTGAATACCATTATAGATAATCATTTCTTTAAAAGTTTGTACATTCTTCAAATCTAATTTATAATGAGCAGCAGAAATAGAAAGTAGATATTGTCATAGTGGAGTGATTTTGTATATTTAGCAACAGCATCAGTCTCGTATTTTTAAAATGTGATGTGACGTGTGTATGTGTAAATTTAATAACTTCAACTTCTTCTTAACTGGTAGCCTATTAAAGTTTGTTTGAATTAAATTATACAACTTATGGCAAGGTAATTTTGGCCTTATGAAAATGCTTACACAATGACATTTGCTTTATTCAATTCACAATACATTTTATCAAGGAAAAATATAATTTTATTACTGATGTAATTTTCACTGGATTTATAACAACATACTTTAAAATGTCATATAATCTAACTCTAGTGAAATGTACTTTCAAAAACATTACTTTGAGTTCACAAATTGAATGAAAACACTTGAATCATTTTTTTCAGTTAGCTGATTTTCTATTTAATGTATTAGATGACATTGGTATAAAATTTTCAGCTTTTAACTGTTTGCAAATATTTTCTTCTTCCAGTTCAAGTCGTGCATTCACAAATATCAATTCACTCTTCTATGTGCACATGAAAACTTTGATAAAAATTATTATAATTAATTTAGATGAAAAGTCATTTGATCAAAATAATCATTAAGATAATAATATATGAATGGTTTCCTGCAGCTGCACATGTAATATCACCCGCCCAGCCTACTGTGCTCTTAAATACTCTCTGTGGAAGTTGATGATGGTGCTGCTTCAGAAGACTTGATTCCTATGGTTTCACAGATTCAGTGGTATCTTTACCACCTCCATCTGCCATCGTAGATGACTTTTGTCAAAAAATGTTTTATGGAGTGATAGGCTCATCATGAACATTTTTGTTAAAATAGTACACATATCTCATTTAAAAAGCACTATCTTTTGTTAGTTCTTTGTCTAGCAATGGGATTTACTACAGAATTTTTAAAAAATGCATCAATAAGAAAACACACTGGAAACTTTAGATTTGATTTATAGAAGAAGTGATGAATCACCATCACAGGAGCTTTCAGTTTATTTTTTTTTTTTTTTCCCTTGAGACAGGGTCTTACTCTATTGTGCAGGCTGGTGTGCAATGGTGTGATCTTGGTTCACAGAAACCTCTGTCTCCTGGGCTCAGGTGATCCTCCAACCTTAGCCTCCTGAGTAGCTTGGAATGCAGGCATGTTCCACTATGCCCAGCTAAGCTTTTTTTGTAGAAACGGGGTTTCACCATGTTGCCCAGGCTGGTCTCGAACTCCTTAGCTCGAGAGATCTGCCCACCTCATTCTCCCAAAGTGCTGGGAATTACAGACGTGCGCCCTGGCTATTCTTTATATTCATCATATAATTATTCAGCTTCTATTTTCTGTACTGTTAGCAAAATAAAATAGTGCTACCAATAGAAAGAATCCTTTATACTAATACAGAAGAGAAAAAGAATACAATTTATTATTGGATAATTATGTTAGTTTCCTATTCCTGTAACAAATTACTCCAAACTGTGGTTTAAGCTGTTTAAATTTTACTTACCTAATGATTTGGATATTAGAAGTCCTAAAACCAAGATGTTGGCAGGGCTGTTTTTCTTCTACCTCTAAAAGGTGTTTGCATTCCTGGACCAACAGACCTATCTCTGATTTTGTCACTATTTCCTTCAACTCTGAATATCTTGCCTCTCTTCTCCTTAGAAGGATGTTTGTGATTACATTAGGCTCACATGGATAACCCAGTATAATCTCCCTCATATGGTTTAAATGTTTGTCCTCTTCAAACCTCATGTTGACATATGATCTCCAATGGTGGAGGTGAGGCCTGGTGGCAAGTGTTTGGGTCATGGGGTCAGATCCCTCATGAATGGCTTCCTACCATCCTTGCAGTAACAAATGAATCTCACTCCATGTGTTCACATGACATCTGCTTGTTTACAAGAGCCTAAAACTTGCTCACCTCTCTCTCTTGTGCTTCCTGTTTTACCATGTCACAGACCTGGTCCTCCTTCACCTTCCACCATGATTGTAAGATTGCTGAGGACCCTAACCAGGAATAGATGCCAGCACCACATTTCCTGTAGAGCCTGCAGAACCGTAAGCCAAAATAAGCCTCTTTTCTTTATGATTACCTATGCTCAGGTATTCCTTAATAGCAATGCAGAGGGACTAAAACATTCCTCATCCTAAAATTCTTAACTTAAATGCATCTGCAGATTCCTTGTTACTACGCACACATTTACAGGTTCAGGGTATTAGACTTGGACTTTAAGGAGATTCCATTATCCTTTGACCACAGTAAACTTTAATAGATTTATATGAATGTAATTGATCACAAAAGGTAGCACTAAGTTAGGATAAAATCTTACACATTTTATACAGCAAACAGAAGAAAGAATAACTTATCTTAAAGAATTAGACCTCCTAATAATTTACTTTACATGTTGTGAGATATCACTGAGCCACTTTTAGTGATACATTTTTACATAGCTGGAGGTTTTGAGTCTGCCAATTGGAGCTATCACTTCATTGTAAAACCTGGAATATCTAGCTTAATCCTTAGAGAGATTTATCTCTGTTTCACAGGTTATAGTAAGGACTCGAACTCAGTATGTGTTGAAGGAAACAATTTTTTTTTAAAGAGGGAAGTGGATCAAAAAAATGTACCCAATTGTGTTAAACAGGCAAGAAAACTTTATGTAGGACTGTTGTAATAGAGATCAAGACTATTGCAATGAGGGTTGGGGGAAGAGATTGATTTCAATGCCATAAAACAAAAGGTGGAAGAGCTATTAAGTGCTGAGTTTAGGTAGTGGAGAATTACTGGAGGATATTAGAGGAGAGATCGGTCAATGTAATTAGGTCAAGTGTGTTTGCTTATTGGTGTTTAGAGAAGTTAGACTTCTACTATCTCACACAGACTAGGAAGATGGGATTAGTATTTTCTTGATAATTGCATTGCAAAAAAATTTGTCCCAGGTCCTTGAGAAACACATTCCTGGGTTATGTAACTGGCAAAAGGCTGGAAAAAGATTATATCCCAAAAGGAAGAGAAATAATTTACCACTGAGAATTTTCTAAATTAAATGCTCTAAGAAAAAGTGTTCAGGGACCTAGAGTCAGGAACAAACCTGCTTAATGTTTAGTCACACTTAGGTGGGTATTAAGTAGGGACATGTTATCTTTTTCCTTTACAAACGATGAAAGACACTTTTATTGATCATTATATTTACTTACATTTAAAGCATAAGTTCCTACATGTTTTACTGATTTCACGGATTTTAAGCCTGACTACTTGTTAGTTTAACAAGGGACCTTCAATGACTGCGATATTTAATACTTCTCCCATTATGCTGGATGGTGTTACTGAGTTTCACGATTTTTACAAAAGAATGCTTCATCTTATCAGTGAACAAGGACCCTTGAAATGTAATTTTTAATTACTCTCATGGACTGAGTGCTTGTGTCCTACCAAAATTCTTATATTGAAACCTTATTTCTCAATGTGATGATATTAAGAAGTGGGATTTTGAAGGTAATCAAGTTTAGATAAAGTCATGGTGGTAGAGACTTAATGAATAGAGTTAGTCCCCTTAGAAAAGAGACTCCAAACGGCTCCCTTGCACCTTCCAACATGTGAAGTTACAGAGAAGAGAGGACCATCTAGGGAGCTGGCCCTCATCAGACATTTAATCTACCAGTTACTTAGTCTTGGACTTCCCAGCCTCCAGAAGTATGATAGATAAATTTCTGCTTTTCTAAGCTTCCAATCTATGGCATTTTTTGTAGCAGACTGAGTTGACTAAAAGACTAAAAGAGTTACCTTGAGTCAGAATCTATCCAAGAAAAGAGAGAAGAATTACTGATGGTTTTAAAATTTACCATATGTTCACTGAACATGCATCTTATACCTTACTAGACAAGGGCATAGGAGAAATTGGAAATACAGTGCAAACCCACCCTGACTTACATTATTGTAACTTTGAATAACATTTCATAATTAGACAGCTAACATTTTGATATAAATTCTGAACAAGGAAAAACCTAGGAATAACACAAGTAAACTAAAGACATTATAGGCAAATGGAATCCAGAAATAACACATTGTGAACTACCTGAATTTTGACAATTAGGAATGCCTCTATAACCCTGAGACAATCAGAAACAAGGTATCTATTTGTTCTATGGATGATATTCACCCAGATACATTGATGTGTATGGGATGCAACAGAAAGTGAAAATTAGCTCCAGGAAAGTTTCTTTGGAAAGAACTGTAACCAGAGAGAAAAAATAGATAGAAGCTAAATTTCAGCCAGAAAAGTGACAGACATATCCAGGAGCAATCCTAGAACAGATCAGGCTCTGCTTATGAAAAGGGACAACGAAAAATGCAGAGATTGCTCAGGAATGAAAATATTAGTCTGTAGAGTTAAATAACAATTGAAAATTCAAAATATTCAGAGTTTTGAAGCATGACTGATAATGGGTCCCTAATTTCTTTTCTCTCCTTAAGTAATAAGACAATAAAAAGGCTGCTGAATAATAGCATTTCAATGTAAGAAGGAAAATGAATGCACAGTCAAATCTTTCTGTAAAAAGTGTTAAAATTTTTCAGCTGGATAATCCGTTTATGCAGGTATATTTGGTTGTCTATGTGCATATTGATATGAATGGAAATACTGAATACTGTGTTTTAAATTTATAATATACTGTATAGTAATATAATACTATAAACATTGAAATTTACAATATCAAAGATCATCAATGTTCTTTTCAGTCTTACCTACTTAAGTGAATTGCTGTTCTTCAAAAATCTTAATTTGCTCTATATATTGTGTATATATATGTATATGTATGTTCTTTTATTTTATGTATATAAAGTAATACAGAGAAAAAATTCAGTACTTCCTTATTGTAGCATTTAGGTAAGAAGTGTGATAAAAATAGATCACTAACATTTGTGTTTTAGTATTTGTATCTATTTATTTAAATAGTAATTTGAAGGCAAATGAATCATTCAAACATGCAAGATTATTTTAAATGGGACAGAATAGACATGAACTATGAAGTGGCAGAAGACAAAATTTTATGCTGGGCTTTTCTTTGTCTTCTGTATCTAGAAACAGAAAGTCACTTTGGGGCACATCATCTTTGTTCTACTAAGAAGTCATACGATTATTCTCTTTTATTCATGCAAATATTATGCCAGAAAGCACATTTATACAGGGTCAGGGGAGAAAAAAGGACCTATTGTGTCTTGACAAAGGCAGCTTCTTACAAAACCTTCTTGCTGCAAAGCTGTCACAAAGAAAAGAGAGGGAAAGTCTGCATGCCGACCAAGTAGCCTCCTGGGAGGAAAGGGCGTGATACTTTCACTCCTTCCACTCTATTGTTCACATTTTCAGGATTCCTCCGATGGAATGAGGTGGTGGAGGAAAGGACACAAATAACAAGAACACATCATAAAAACATCAAGAAATATGAAAGCTTTTGGACTGTCATTCATGATCAATGCAATAAACTAAATTTCATGGAGGAAGGCTGGCTTCAGCAAATCATATGGCTAAGGGTGATCATAGAGTTTTGGAGAAATGTAAGAATAATTGCTGAATGCGTGTGAGCTGCTGTGCTCATATAAGCCAATGTGCTCAGAAGTGATTTAGACCAAGCAGAAGTCACTCATCAGTAGGGGATGAATAGTCATCACAAAAGGCAGGGGCAGCTAGCAAACTTGCTAACTCAAGTCCCTGGGAAGTAGCAGCGGTACCAAATTGATTAGATGCCAAGTTTTCTCTGAGTATTTGGAAGCAGGATTAAATTTAGTTGGATATCAAAAAAAGCCCTGGATGTTGGTCAATTAGGAGAGATCTTTAAAATAAAAGAACTTCCTGGTAATAGGGGTAAATCAAGGGAGGATGGGAGAGGAGTAGAAGAAATATGCAATATTAAAGAAAACAAAGATTTGCCACATAGGCTGCTATGAAATGACCTAAGATGGTTGAGTTACTCATGTGTAATGTGTATTTTAAATTCATAATCTCAGCTTCCCTCCCATAAGCATGCTATAACACAATAGGATACAATGAAAATGAATTTCTGACTAAATTCTGCCACAAATAGGCATATTTATTAGTGAACAATTAAGGAAATAACTACAGAACTTGATTTATAAGCTTGATGAAAACTAGGTCTCTGACCTTTTAGCAGATCTAATAGGACTTGTGCAGTAAAACTAGTTGCGTTCAGTTTACCTTCTAGTTCAGTCACACAGCAAAATACGTAGCTGGGATGTGGTATGCCAATATCTCTGTTGCCATTGACAGGGGGAAAATTCCTGATTTTTTTCAAAAGCCAACTAATCACTCCTGACTGTGCTAAAGGGATTTAAAACTAATCACAAAGATGCAAATCAAGGTGACTAAGCAAATATAATAACATTTTTTTTGTTTGCTTTTAATTTTTGTCTATATTGTGTGGTACTTCCCTCCAAAGCATGAAAAAGTATTTTGGAAAATGTCTGGGAAAGTTATTTTTAAGTATAATAGGAATTTTTAAAATGAATGGGGATCTTAACTGAACTGCAAAATTTAGAGGTGGAAAAAACTATATATAAATATATCAGCTCTTTCAAAACCTGATTAACTTGGGTTAGTATAATAGAGTTGAGGTAAGAGCAGAAAAATGGGTATTTAATATGTCCAAGTATGAATGAGTCCACATTTTGGCCGGATTCGTGTTTACACAGATGTTTGTGGTAATTCAGCAAGCTGGGCACTTGTAATTTGTCTAGTTTTCTGTAAGAATAAATGTTTCAAAATAATAAAAAAATTGTATAGTAGATATATAGTATGGAAGTTCTTACATTTGCTAACATAAGTCTATAAAAGTTTTGCCTAATTTACACTTTAGCTTGTATGTAAAAAATGAATTTCTTAGGATAAATGAGTATTTTAGTTGTATATTGAATAGAGATGTAGAAGAACTTTGTAAAGTTTTTTAGTGTAGCCACTGTATATGATGAATGAAGAAGTGTGACATAGTAAGAGTTAAGAAAGGTAAGCCAGGACAAAGTAAGAATTATTTCACATACCCAAATCATCAAGTTCCTATGTTATTCTTTGGGGAATGTGAAGTCATTTAAATTGTATAGAACCAGTGGATAAAATAAAAATAAAATTCTAGGGATTATTTATATGAAATGGTTGAATAGAAGTTCATTATATGAACATAATGCTATTATTTTATCATCCTCAGCATTATGGCTAAGGAAACTGATTTACAGTGTACTTCAGAAATTTGCACATTTGGCAAGTAGTGGAGACAAGTTTGACACACAGTCCAATCCGAATGGGTCTACCACAGAATTACTGAAATAAAGGAGTGTAAATGTAAGTCATTGCAGATAAGGAAGTAGAAGGACAAATCCTGGAGAACTGGATAGATGATAAATATGATTGTTTCTTTCTGAATTTATTATAGGTTTGGAATAAAGGAAAAGCTGTGTTTTGTATGTGTCCTCCAAAAAGCAGGTGGTAGAAACTTAATCAGAATTCTAGTAGTATAAAGAGGTGAGATCTTTAAGAGGTGATTAAGCCATAAGGGCTCTTCTTTCATAAGTGAATTAATGCTTTTTTCTCCGAAGTGGGTTTCTTATAAAATGATGAGTTTCAGTTCCCTTTTGCTCTCTCACATACTTTTGCCCTTCCACCTTCCACCATGGGATTATACAGCAGAACTGCAAATAAATACATGTCTGTTCTTTATAAGTTACCCAGTCTGTGGTATTCTGTTAGTTATAGCAGCACAAAGTGGTCAAAGACAGATATCAACTGTGATTCAGGTATTAAATGTCTGCAGAGATATATTAATAACAGTGAGACCTTCCAGAAAAAGGAGTGTAGCAGATTGCATGCTGATTACTAGGGCTTTAAAGCAGAATGGTGCTTTACATGAGGCCTACGGAGATTTCTGAAAGTGTTCTACAGGTTTTCAACAGAAGTTGCAAATTATGCAGGGATAGGTGAGACAATTTCACTTATGATGCTACAAAGGGATTTTTGTTTGCTTGATGACAAGATTTCAGCTAAAGAAAGAAGTTAGATACAGCATTTTAGGAAGAGAAAAACTACGAAGTGTTACCTAAGTACCTACTAAGTGTTACGAAGGTTTTTATGTTAAACCTATCCAATAAATTATTTGTCTTTATTCAAGGCTTGAGTAGAATCTGTCAAACACAACTCAACTCACTTTATCTATTTATAAAACAACCGTAATCTTAAGTGTTATGGTTTAAGTGTGGTTTATCCCCACCGAAACGTATGTTGAGGCTTGTTCCCCAGTGTGGCAGTGTTGGAAGGTGGTGTTTTTAAGAAGTGATTAGTTCATTAAGAGGCATTAATGCCTTTCTCTAGAGAGTGAGATCTGCTTTCCTAGGACTGGATTAGTTACCACCACAAGAACGAATTGTGATGAGCAAGGCCACCTCTTGGCTTGGTCAGTTTTTGCATACACTTGCTTCTCCTTCTTCTTTTCTTCTGTGTTATGATGCAGCATGAGAACCTCACCAAAAGCTGACCAGATGCTGTGGCCTGATCTTGGACTTCCTAGCCTCCAGAATAATGAACTTAAACCAACCTCTTTTATAAATTATCCAGTCTGATTATTCTGTTATAGCTTCAGAAAATGGGCTGACAGTAAGGAAAATGGCAGATGCCTTTAACAACTAATATTTGCATAGGAAGAAAGAAAGATATGTAGGTTATAAATAGTTGATTATTCTTTTGAATATAATACAAAGAAAAATATAGAATTATAGTTGGGTGAGGTATTCAAATTATTTCTCAATATCCAACAACCTCTATGTGTTGCAGCAGTTTACTAAATGGAAGGTGCAACAACAGTCGGGATTTGGTTGTACGGATCATGGTTATAATATTAGTAAAATAAAAATGCATCGTGTGATACCAGTTCCTGATAGGATGAGAGACAATGTTTTAATAATTTAAAATGCTGTTTTAGATTTTTGTTGCACACATAATGGTGGGACCCTTTCTGGAAATTTCCATTGTCACTATTTGGGGTAGCCTTCTGAAAAGCTACCAGAGACAAGAAATAAGTTAGTTATAATAATTTCATTTGTAGGTGTTGTATCTTAGATGAGTCATCGCAAACTGACTTCATCAAAGAGCATGTTTAAGGTAAATAAATTATATAAGTAAAGAAATACTTATTCTGCTATTAAATATTTATCTATCCACTCTCTAGCTTTAGTGTATTTAATCTGCCTAACTCTAAATTTACCAAAGTATATAATTACTTTGAACCAATTTTAATGAAAAGCCAAATGTGCATAAAAATTAGATCAAATACTTATGGAAAATTAAATATTTTAAACTTTATATTACTTTCCAAATATTAAATTATTTATACCAAATAAGTAGATAGATGGGTAGACACCTAGAGATAATCAGTGGAAACATTTACAATAAATTTTAATTTTAATGTACATATTCTATTGTGATAGCATACACTCTTAAACCAAGAAGCATGAGCACAGTATTAAACAGCAATAATTCAATAATGATCAAGGTAGTCGTACCTCACCAGGACTCAGAGAATAATCATTACTCCACAGGAGATAGGATGATAATTATTGGCAATATCAAATAGATCTCTTTAAAATAAAAAGACAGAACAATTATTTAAAAATGGAGTTTGCATATGTATACTCGTGTTTTGATTAAGAATATATTTAAATATTACCACACCTTAAATATACTCATTTAGTAGTCTTTCAATTGTTGCAAATTATAGTTAAATAATATGTTAATAGGTATACCCAAAGATGATTAAAGATTTAAATAAACAACTCCCTTACATTTTCTCGAATGGAGATTTTCAACTGTGAAATAATGATAGTAAGAAAACATATATTTCTGTAAATGTCATATCTGAAGATAATTATAAGCATTGTAAAGCAAAAAGCATTTTCATATTTTAAATATATGCTAAATAAAAAAGCTTACATAATGCTTTTTACTCAGCAATTGAAACTCTCAAAAAGTTTAATAGGTTATTGACACACATTTTAGTAAAAATGGTTCAGCTCACATTTTCTCAGGGCATGTTAAGATAAGCCATATGGTTTATAATTTGCAGCTTTCATGAAAGAGTAAACAATCCAGTTTGTTTGCAAATTAAATTATCTAAATAGATTTATTTAAATAAATTAAGTGCAATTAGGTTAATTTTCCCTTCATCCATTTAACAGAGCTTATCTTATGTTTGTCTAGGCAGTTGATCACATATTTTTGATCAGTGTCATAAGATATAATCATGTAAGCGTGACCTGAGGAAACAAGCTTACATCGTTCAGTATAAGTGAGGATTTTAAAATCTATGGCCTTTTTCAGCATTGTCTTGTTACTTACATGGGAATGGAAATGAAGTTTAGATTTTTCTCTATGAATTACAGGTTAGTTATTAACATTTACTAATCTACTAATGGATAAATGCAAGTGAACTAATGGATTGGCAGAAGGGAGAACTTGATATTGACAGAATCATTAGAAATTTGCTGAAAATAAGTAAATTACACATTTTTTTTTACACTGAGTTTTACTGTGTATATAATGCATTGTGTCATTATGATGTATAGCAGTTTTAATGTCAACAAGTTATTTGCAGTAATTTGCTAAAATAAGCATATGTACAATAAGAAATAATGCTAAGAACATCATACCACCATTTATTCTCTGCACTTGCATATCAACATATGTATTAGGTCAATTTCTAGAGATGTAGTTGAGGAGTCACAGCATATGTATATTTTTAAAATTATCAGATATTGCCCAGCTCTTGTTACACTCCTTGCCCCAAAAAAGTACCGTAGAAAAAATTTGAAATATCAAAAAGCATATGAAAATGCTCTCCCTGGAAATATGTATTATACATTATTTGGATTTGAAATACTAACACTTAAAAAATCACCTTTATTGCTATTTTAGTTTACATTTATTTGACTATGACTAAATTCAATATCATGTGAAACCTGTAAAGTTAATTAAAATACATTATTTTTTAATGTAAAATGTCTGATGTATGCCTTGAGAACAGTACAGTTAGTTGACATATAAAGAGCCTGTAAATATATCAAAGAATTTATCTAGAAGCTAAGCATAAAAGTTACTAACAATTTTCTTGTTAGTCATCTTTTTTAGTTTATTTTGTAATTTCACTTCAGCCTCTGATTGGTTGCCTTCCACAACCAATAAGACTGTTTGTGGGCCACTCCTTCATTTACATAGACTGTAACCAAGTAACTAATGGAAAACCTCTGGAGGATATTTACATCCCAGAAAAATCTGTAACCAGTGCTCTTGAACCACTTGCTCAAGCCCACTCGCACTCCATGGAGTGTATTTTTTTTTTCCAATAAATCTGGATTTTGTTGCTTTATTCTTTCATTGCTTGTTTGTGTGTTTTGTTTAACTCTTTGTTCAAAACAACAAAAACCTGAATGGCTCATACTCAAGACACTCCAACAGTAACACTAGAAAGGTAGCTGAAGCCAGGGAGCCAAGTGGCATTCTTCTGCGGGGCCCACTCACATGGCACATTGCAAGTTAAGACCCACTGACTTGGAAAGTGGCAGCAGGCTGGAGACTACCTGAGATGAACGAGTTTCTAGGGGGAGGGACAGCTGCCAACTCTGTGGCTCAAGATGGTTATTCTGGCCTGCCAGCCCTGGGGAGTCTGGGCAGTCCAAAGCAGAATTCCCCACAGCACAGTACAGTACTGTGGCAGGTCAGAGACACACTGATTCTTTAAGTGGGACCTTGATCCATTCCTCCTCACCAGGTGTGGCCTCTCTCAGAGAATTTCAGCAACTCCAGACAGAATTTTATGGACAGAATGCTGATATCTCCCTGAGACAAAGCCACTAAGGGGAGGCCGGCCACCATATCTGCAGTGAAGCTGACAGCCTTTCTTGCCTACTCGCTCTAGAAAGTCTTGGTGGTCTGGATAAGGAGGATTCCCCCCATGCACAGTGTACCTACTCTGCCAAGGGGCAGCCAGATTGCTTCTTTAAGATGGTTCCTGATTCTGTTTTTCCTGACTAGGTGAGACCTGCCTGTAGGGGTCTCCAGACACATCCTTCAGGAGCATCTGGGCCAGCATCAAGTCAGTGCTCCACTGAGACGTAGCCCCCTGAGGAAGAAGCAGGCTGCCATATTTGGTGTGTTGCAATATTCAGTGGTGATACAGCCAGGTGTGAGAGGGTCTGAGGTGATTAGTGTCTGGAGTGGACCCCCAGCAAACCACAGAAGCTCTATGGAAGAGGGGCTTGACTGTTTAAAGAAAAACAAACAAACACAAAGCAACAGCAAAAGCTTCAACAAAAAAGACCCCACCAAAACCCCATTCAAGGGTCAGCAACCTCAAAGATCAAAGGGAGATAAGCCCACAAAGATGAGAAAGAATCAACACAACAATGCTGAAAACTCTAAAAGTCAGAATGCCTCTTCTCCTCCAAATGATTGCAACACCTCACCAGGAGGGGCACAGAACTGGGCCGAGGCTGAAATGGATAAATGGACAGAAATAGGCTTCAGAAGGTGGGTAATAACAAACATCACTGATTTAAAGCAGCATGTTCTCACCCAATGCAAGGAAACTAAGCATCACTATAAAACATTACAGGAGCTGGTAATCAAAATAGTCAGTTTACAGAAAAACATAAATGATCCGATGGAGCTGAAAAACACAACACGAGAACTTCACAATGCAGTCACAAGTACCAATAGCCAAATAGATCAAGCAGAGGAAAGAATTTCAGAGCTTCAAGACTATCTTTCTGAAATAAGACAGGAAGACAAGAATCGAGAAAAAAGAATTAAAAGGAACAAAACCTCCAAGAAATATGGGATTACGTAAAAAGACAGACCCTACGACTAACTGGGGTACCTGAAAAAGATGGGGTGAATATTTTACCAAGTTGGAAAACATACTTCAGGATATCATCTGGGAGAACTTCCCCAATCTAGAAAGACAGGCCAATATTCAAATTAAGTAAATCCAGAGAACTTCAGTAAGATACTCCACAAGAAGATCAATCCAAAGGCATATAATCATCAGATTCTTCACGGTTGAAATGAAAGAAAAAAAATGTTAACGGCAGCCAGAGAGAAAGGCCAGGTCACCTACAAAGGGAATCCCATCAGACTAACAGCTGACCTCTCAGCAGAAACCCTACAAGCAAGAAGAGATTGGGGGCCAAAATTCAACATTCTTAAAGAAAATAATTTCCAACTCAGAATTTAATATCTGGCCAAACCAAGCCTCACAGGAGAAGGCAAAATAAGATCTTTTTTCAGACAAGCAAATGCTGTCTTGGAAAACCATTACCAGCCACTACAAATACACGCTAAAATACTTAGACTGGTGACACTCTAAAGCAGCTACATAAACAAGTCTGCAAAATAATCAGCTAACATCATGATATAGGGTAAACTTCACACATAACAATATTAACCTTAAATGTAAATGGGCTAAATGTCCCAATTAAAAGACCCAGAATGACAAGTTGAATAGAGAATAAAGCCCTATTGGTATGCTGTCTTCAAGAGACATCTCTCATGTGCAAAGCCACACATAGACTCAAAATACAGGAATGGAGGAAAATTTACCAAGCAATTGGAACACAGGAAAAAGCAGAAGTGGAAATTTTAGCTTCTGACAAAACAGATTTAAGCCAGCAAAGATCAAAAAAGTCAAAAAGAGCATTGCATAATGGTAAAGGGATCAATTCAACAAGAAGAGTATACACACACACACACACACACACACACACACACGTACATATATCTCCAATACAGGAACACCCAGATTCATTAAGCAAGTTCTAAAAGACCTATGAAGAGACTTAGACACCCACACAATAATAATAAGATATATTAACACTCCACTGACAATATTAGACAGATCACAGAGATAGAAAATCAAGATATTCAACACCTGAACTCAGTTCTGGCTCAAGGGGACCTGAGAGATATCTATAAAACTCTCCACCCAAGAACAACAGAGTGTACATTCTCCTCATTATCACATGGCATTTTCTCTAAAATTGATCACAAATGGGAAGTAAAACACTTCTCAGCGAAAAAAAAAAAAAAAGAACTGAAATAATAATAAAGTCTGTCAGATCACAGCACAATCAAATTAGAACTCAAGATTACACAGTCTCTGAGATCATAGAACAATCAAATTAGAACTCAAGATTAAAAAACTAACTCAAAGCCACACAATTACACGGAAATTGAACAACCTGCTCCTGAATGACTCCTGAGTAAATAATAAAATTAAGGCAGAAATCAAGAAGTTATTTGAAACTAATAAGAACAAAGAGACAACATATCAAAATCTCTGAGAGCTAAAGCAGTATTAAGAGAAAAATTTATAGCACTAAATGCCCATATCAAAAACTAGAAGGGTCACAAATTGACAACCTAAAATCATAACTAAAAGAGTCAGACAACCAAAGGTAAACATCCCCCAAAACTAGCAGAAGACAAGAAATAACCAAGATCAAAGTGAAACTGAAGGACAGAGAGACACGAAAAACCCTTTAAAATTAATTAATCCAGGAGCTTTTTTTTTAAATATAATAAATTAAAAAGATCATTAGCTAGACTAATAAACAAGAAAAGAGAAAATATCAAATAGACACAATAATAAATGATAAGTGGTATTTCACCACTGACCCCACAAAAAGACAAAAACCATCAGAGAATACTGTAAATACCTCTATGCACATAAACTAGAAAACCTAGAACAGATACATAAATTCCCAGACTCATACACCCTCCCAAGACTGAACCAGGAATAAATTGAATCCTCAAATAGTCCAATAATGAGTTCTGAAATTGAGGCACTAATAAATAGCCTACCAACTAAAAAAGTCCAGGGTCAGATGAATTTACAGCACAATTCTGCCAGATGAACAAAGAGGAGCTGGTACCATTTCTACTAAAACTATTCCAAGCAATTGAAATGGAGGGACTCCTCTCTATCTCACTTTGTGGGGCCTGATACGAAAACCTGGCTGAAACACAACATGAAAGGAAAATTTCAGGCTAATATTCCTGCTGAACACCAGTGCAAACATCCTCAATAAAATACTGGCAAGCTGAATCCAGCAACATAATGAAAAGTTTATCCACCATAATCAAGTTGGCTTCGTCCCTGGGATGCAAAGTTGGTTCAACATATGCAAATCAATAAATGTAATTAGTCACCTAAACGGAAATAAAGACAAAAACTGCATGATTACCTCAATAGACACAGAAAACGCTTTCAATAAAATTGAAAATTGAATTATATTTGTTTTCAGATGACATAACCCTATATCTAGAAACCCCATAGTCTCAGCCCAAAAGCTTCTTAAGCTGATAAGCAACTTCAAAAAAATCTCAGGATTCAAAATCAATGTGAAAAAATCACTAGCATTCCTATACACCAACAACAGGCATGCAGAGAACCAAATTATAAACAAACTCATTCACAATTGCTACTAAGAGAATAAAATACCTATCAATACAGCTAACAAGAGAAGTAAAGGACCTCTTCAAGGAGAACTACAAACCACTGCTCAAGGAAGTCACAGAGGAAACAAACAAATGGAAGAACATTCCATGTTCATGGATAGGAAAAATCAATAAAGTTAAAATGGCCATCCTGCCCAAAATAATTTATAGATTCAATGCTGTTCCTAAAAACTACCATTGACATTCTTCACATAATTAGAAGAAACTATTTTAAAACTCATATGGAACCATGAAAGAGCCTGTATAGTGAAGACAACCTAAGTAAAATGATTAAGGCTGGAGGCATCATTCTACTAAATTTCAAACTCACTACAAGCTGACAGTAACCAAAACAGCATGGTACTGATACAGAAACAGACTCACAGACCAATGGAGCAGAATAGAGAATTCAGAAATTAGACCTCACACGTAAAACCATGTGATCTTTGACAAACCTGACAAAAACAAGCAATGAGGAAAGGATTCCCTATTTAATAAATGATGCTGGAGAACTGGCTAGCCATATGGAGAAAATTGAAACTGGGCCCCATCCTTACACCTTATACAAAAATTAACTCAAGATGGATTAAAAACTTAAATGTAAAACCCAAAACTATAAAAACCCTAGAAGCAAATCTAGGCAATCCTATTCAGGACATAGGCATCGGCAAAGATTTCATGATGAAAACACCAAAAGCAATAACAACACAAGCAAAAATTGACAAATAGGATCTAATCAAATTAAAGAGTTTCTGCACAGCAAAAGACACTATCATCAGAGTGAGCAGACAACCTACAGTATGAGAGAAAATTTTTGCAATCTATCTAACAGAGTTCTAATATCCAGAGTGTACAAGGATATTTACAAGAATTTGAGGCCGGGCGCGGTGGTTCAAGCCTGTAATCCCAGCACTTTGGGAGGCCGAGACAGGCGGATCACGAGGTCAGGAGATTGAGACCATCCTGGCTAACACGGTGAAACCCCGTTTCTACTAAAAAAATACAAAAAAACTAGCCGGACAATGTGGCAGGCGCCTGTAGTCCCAGTTACTCGGGAGGCTGAGGCAGGAGAATGGCGTGAACCTGGGAGGCGGAGCTTGCAGTGAGCCAAGATCATGCCACTGCACTCCAGCCTGGGCGACAGAGCGAGTCTCTGTCTCAAAAAAAAAAAAAAGAATTTGAGTACTGCATTTACCCACGTGCTGTAGCCACAGCCAGTTTGAACCTGTGGCCACCTCCCATATTTACCTGAAGTGTGAATGATTTACCTCAGTAAATAAAATACTGGGAAAAAATAAATAAATAAAAATGTGCACACTGCAAGGGAATGAAAAACCTTCAAGAGACCTCTGCCATCCCAATCCCATAAGAGACAAATTTACCAGAATAAAACAACCCCATTAAATGTGGGCAAAAGATATGAACAGATACTTTTTAAAAGAAGACATTTATGCAGCCAAGAAACATGAAAAACAACTTAACATCACTGATCATTAGAGAAATGCAAATCTAAACCACAACGAGATAGCATCTCACGCTAGTCAGAATGCAATTTTAAAAAGTAAAGAAAGAACAGATGCTGGTGAGGTTGCAGAGAAAAAAGGAATGCTTTTCCATTGTTGGTGGGAATGTAAGTTAGTTCAACAACTGTGGGAGACAATGTGGCAATTTCTCAACAGATCTAGAATCAGAAATACCATTTGATCCAGCAATCTAATTACTAGGTGTATACCCAAATAAATATAAATTTTTTTCAAAAAGATATGCACACATATGTTCACTGCAGCACTATTCACAAAATCAAAGACATGGAATCAACTCAAATACCCCTCAATGATAGACTGGATAAAGAAAATGTGGTACATATACACCATGGACGACTATGCAGCCATAAAAAGGAATAAGATTATGTCCTTTGCAGGGACATGGATGGAGCTAGAAGCCATTATCTTCAGCAAAATAACAGCGACATAAAATCAAATACCCCATATTCTCACTTATAAGTGGGAACTGAAGGTTGAGAATACATGGACAAATGTAAGGGGAACAACACACTTTGGGGCCTGTTGGAGGGAGTAGGGTAAGGGAGAGCATCAGGAAGAATAACTAATTGATGCTGGACTTAATACCTGGGTGATAGGTTGATCTGTGTGGCAAATCACCATGGCTCACGTTTACCTATGTAACAAACCTGCACATCCTGCACATGTAACCCAGAACTTAAAATTAAGGTTAAAAAAAAAAAAATCCACTGTAAATTGTTATTCCCTAACTGTGTCTTGTATTTCTAGAAGTTCTGATTGGATTGTCTTTTAAATATCTCTCTTTAGAAATTTTTACACATATTATGAATTGTTTTTAAATTCTTTATGTTTGTTTTCACCTTTCTCTGGTGTCTCCTTGAGTAGCTTAATAATCAACCTTTTAAAATTATTTATCTGGTATTTCAAAGATTTTATCTTGGTTTGGATCCACTGCTGGAGGGCTAGGATGATCTTTTAGAGGTGTTATAGAACTCTCTCATATTACCAGAATTATTTTTCTGGTTTCTTCTCATTTGAGTAGACTATTTTTCTAATTATTCTTGAATTTACTTTTGATGTAACTGTTTTTTTAAAAAATTTCCCCCTTAAGAATATAACTTCAATATTGATAGTTTATTGTAGCCTAATTTGGCTCTCGGTGCTTTCAGGGATGAAGACTCTGCATGAATTCCTTGATGGAGAGTCTTCGTACGTTGGCTTTCTCAGACGCTGGTTGTAGTACCAATGTGTTTGATGTGTGAGCAAGTTCACTGCCTCTTATTGGATTGGGATGGCAGAGGTGTCTTGAAGCTTTTTCATTCCCCTGTGATGTGCACATTTTTATTTATTTATTCCCCATTATTTTATTTACGGAGATAAATCATTCACATTTAAGGCTAATAAGGGAGGTGGCCACAGGTAAATATAAATTCTACTCAGCTTATACTATTTATTAATTGTGACATGTAAATGTTTCTGTATGTATGTTAAAGTTCAATACAAAGTTAAAATTGTTCTGTGCTGCTTTCTTCTTATGATTGTTAATAGCTTGTATGGGATAGGGTTTGTCTGTTCAAAGTGATTTTTAAAATGTACTCGTTAAATCTTCTTTACTGATGAAGAGAGGGAAGATTGTCCTGACAATTGAAGACTTTTCAATTATATCTTTTTGGAGAGTAAAATTACTACCTCTTTTTCTGCCTCTTTCTAAATCTGTGCCTGTCTTCTATCTCTGTCTCTCTTCCTTTACTAACTCCTTAGATAGTGATTCTACGTGCATTTGTTGTAAATTTTTCTTTAATAGCTGAAACCTTTCTGTTATGAATTTATGGTTCTTCTGTTTCCATTTGACTTTAAATAAGCTAAATACTACTGTTAGTGTTTTTCAGGGTCAATATTATTAAAATTTATCAACGGATTTATTTTTCTTTTACCCATTGTGTTACTTCCAAACAGAAGCATCATTGTGAACCCAAGTTTATACTTTAGGAAGTGCATTTTATATCATATAAATATAAATAATAAATGTTTGTGGTATGTCTGAAAATAACTTTATTTTGAATCAATCTTGAATGATATCTTGCTTGAGCATCAAACTCTAGATTGCCAATTGTTTCCTCAACAACTTCCAGATACTATACCCTTTTAATCTGTGGTCTCTTTTTCCTAATGGAAAAAGGTGCACTCAATTGTACTACAATTTTGTTTGTTTGTTTTTGAGAGGGAGTCTCGCTCTGTTGCCCAGGGTGGAGTTCAGTGGGGTGATCTTGGTTCACTACAACTTCCGGCTCCCGGGTTCAAGCAGTTCTCTTGCCTCCGCCTCCTGAGTACCTGGTATTACAGGTGTGTGCCACCATGTCAGTCTAGTTTTTGTATTTTTAGTAGAGACAGAGTTTCACCGTGTTGGCCAGGTGGGTCTCGAACTCCTGACCTCAAGTGATCCTCCCACCTTGGCCTCCCAAAGTGCTGGGACTACACACATGAGCCACAGAATAATCTTTGTCTGTCCCACCTCCATCCTTTTTATTCTGGCTGTTTGAACATTTCTGTGTATTCTTTTTTTTTTTTTTTTTTTTTTTGTCACTTTGTTCTGACATTTTCTCCCTAAATGGGAGTTAGGGACATACTCACTTTAACCAGGAAATGGTTTTTATTTCTGTTAGCTTTTACCCTCATGTTTTGTATACATCATCTTCGTATATTATTCCCTGTGTCTCCAGTCAACAAAAGCAGATCACTTGCTTTAATTGGAAAATATTGCCAATTAGGTTCTTTTGTGCATTGATTTATAGACTATTGTTCATCAAAACCACCAGCTTTAATGCTCATGGCTAATTGGACTTATTTTCCTTCATCATTTTATATCACTTTACTTCAATAAATGCATGAAAAAATTATCTCTGTCTCTCCTTTAACCCAGACCTTAACTCTTCAAGTTCAGGAGGATTTGGTTTGACTCCTTTGGATGAGCATGGCAGACTTTTGGTAATCATGAGAGCCTAGCTTCCTTCCTCAACCAACATTAGCATTCATTGCACCTGGTGGCCCTTTATAACTTTGGGCAGACAGTTGTAGGTGTTTTCTAGTTACATTTAAGATGTTATATTCTTTTCATACTTTATTTTCCTTGATGTGATGAGCTAGTTTGCAAGCATAGAATGGTATTGTTTTACTCTACTGGGAAAGTTCTATGGAATGGCATAGTCCCCAGGAGGCTTGTTTTGTTCCTACAGATCCCCACAACATTGCCTTCTCCTGAGAATGCCAAAACGGTAGAGATCTTAGGGAAACCCTACCCTAAAGGATCTGTGTACAATTTAGAACAAAGTTATTATGTCCATGCTCAAAAACTTCATTTAAGAATTTTTAAAATGAAAGAAATATATTAAGATATAATTTATAATATTTTTACTTTTACCTCAGTATTTCTAAAGTGAATATAAATGCCCAAACAAAACTTGTTTAAAGTTTCTAATATTACTCTTATAAAAGAAGAAATAAAATTGTGAAAGAATACTAAATATAATCTTTTTCATTATAGAGTATTTTACTACTTAATACATATGTAATTTTGGTTTTGATGGTAAGCATTCTTTTCTAACTGAAAGACTGGTTTGTTAATAATTAGAGACATTTCAGTAACAATGGTCAACTATGCTCGTCAGGTGCTGTGAGGTTATATATTATGTGTCTATATGATCCTCCTAAGCAAAGTACATAGCTTTTCACTTTGTTTATCCTTTTTCACATTTTCTCTATTTCCCTTCGCCACATTTTAAGGCATTTCTTTCTTCATTTTTCAATAGCTACTTAGTGTAAAGAGAACATAAATATCATTGAAAGCATACAATACATTTTGCTTTCTATTATGCACATATATACAAATAAGAACACAAATGTAAATAGAAAAGCTTGCACATAAGTAAAAATTAGAAGCATAAATTGAAAAGACTAAAACATGATAGATTTCTTTTTAGCATATACTAGATTTTTAAAAATATAATAACAAATAAATTGAAGTAACATAATTTTCTTTAGTCAATTCTTTATTAAATTAGAAGTAAAATGCTTTTGTTTCTTAGAAACTTATTGGGGAGTGACTTTGACAATTAGAAAACAGCCTCTGTAACATTTGAGATGTAGGTCTATTGAAAACAAATGTGGAAAGAAACTTTTCAAGAGTCCTCCCATTTCTTGGACGTATTAATTAACTTCTTATTATGTGAGAGATAACTGGGGTTAGCACGGCTGATTGTTCAAAAAGAAACAGAGATGACGACAAAGCAAACCAGATACTGTCCTCCAATAATCTACTCTATAGAGGGCAAAGCAGCACAAATCACATGATCTTTTAAAACGTTTATGGTGAGAATGATAATGATTGCTGTCCCAGAAGAATTTGCTTGAAATGATGATCCATAAATAACCAGAGTCAAAAGCAAACTAAATTTTATCAGCTTTTCACAGCACATGAAAAAGAGAAGCTATAATGAACTGAATGGGTAAGAAGAACACAGGTGCTCTGAGTTTGGAATCTATCTAGATAAAATCATTGTTTTCTCTTCTATTATTTTGGAGGAAGTTTTTCATCCTTGTGTATTTGCTAACACTGAGAACCACGATAAATACCATTTAAGGCTTAAGGTATGATCAACAATGTAGTGATACAAAACTGCAACATAAATGTAGACATTTAAAAATAATGATGTTATAAAAAAATAGATAGATCTTTAGCTAAGAAAGTTTAAATCTCAACCTAAGATCACTACTTTCTATTATAACAGTCTTTACAAAGTTTGTAATGGTCTCTATTGTCATTAGATGGTGTTATGAGGTGATGACTAGATGGTACTTTCTTACATCCAAAAATTGTCTTATGCTAGATGCTTCAGGACATGGAATTCTTATTTCTGGGTAATTTTTGAAGTATATGATAATAATTCTGTACCCAAAATAAAAATGGATGGAAACACATAAGAACACTACCTGGGGGTATCTTAAACTTACAGAAGTTCTTAGAAAAAGGATAACTAATCCAAGAAATAATTGGATGATTTCAATATAATAGTAAAATACTTTTAAGAAAATAGAGTCCATCTGCAACAACCCTCAAACCTTAAAATAAGAGGTCAGCTTGTCTGCCTTTGCAATGTGAATTGAAACTTCTGACATTGCAAGTATATCAGTTTTCTGTAGGAAGTGAGTTATGAGTATGTATTGTTCACCAAAGGGTATAGAATGCTTCTCTTCAAAGTATCCTTTCAGTGTGTATGGGTGTGTGTGTTTGGGGTGTGCAAGGGCAGAAGGAAGGAATGGTGACATGTGTCCCTCAAAAATTAAGTGTAAGTTCATGAGTCTGAAATCTTTAAATAACTAGTGGTTTATTTATATTTTTATCCTCATGGCTATAGACAACCGGGTGATACCAGCACATTCACATTGAACTTATTTCAGCAACATAGGTTACAATACAAACATGTTCCACAGCTGCAAGGTCAGCCCAAATTAAACTTGTTTATGAAAGTGTACAGCATTGTTTCAGGATCACCATTAATTAATTTTGCAATAATTTCTGATTTTAAAAATCTGTATAATAATTAAGTTAATAATTTTGAGATTTAATTTATCTGGAAGTATTTTTGCTGCTAAAAATCTAAGATTGAAACACTTTGTAAGATATTGACTGCATAGGAAATCTTATTTAATTAAATAAATTCAATATAAGTATCATAAGTGAAATGACCAGGTGCAATTATATCAAGCAATCTGTCTATATAATATAATTAAAACAAAGTTATCTCTAAATAAGAATAATAGTATGAAAAGACTTGTAAAAATCTAGACGTTAGAAATAATATCTAAAATTTAAGTGTGGGAGTTCCAGAAGCCTTCAGACAGTTATTTCACTGTGCGCTTTGAAAAATAACCCTTACATCCTGTAAATTGAAACAAAGCAAGAGAACTATACAGCAGAAACCTGCTCCTTCACACCATGGCCTTAGAATAATGAAAGGTCAAGAACAGTGATCATCTATCTCCATAATTTCAACTAACAATTGACAAACACAATTTAGAAACTGCCAAAAAGTGAAATTGATCTTGTTCTTAGAGAAAATTGTATCTATCTGTTTGGATTTCTCTACTATGGTACAATAGCAACAATGATAAAGAATTCATCCACATCCATCAATACGAGTACGAAAACACTATTTTGTAAATGCTTTGATTCAATTTACAGAACAGAAATCCCATCTAAATGATATATCTTAGACAGTACTGGGAAATGCTCTAATATTGTATTTTTCTTTACATTTATGACATGCAGCTATAATTTTGAAGCAGACACAGCTACAGAATGTACAATGTTTAAAAAGTTTGACAATTTTAACATTATTAGTATATTTAGTTTCCCTGTGAGCTAATACTATCTCTCTTGAAACTTTATAGAGATTAAAAATATAATTAAAGGAGGATGGTTTGAAATTGTATAAGATAGGATCCCTACTTTTTAAAAAAAATGACAATAATATTTTTCATGGTTTAATTGAAATATTGGTCAGCCATTTTTGCAAATATGGGAGGTAGATAATGATGAAAAGAGAAGTGTTAACATCTCACTTATAAAGAAACATTATACAAAACAATATGTACTATTACCATATCACACATTTATCATGATATATGTATATATTAAATAGAATAATTTTATAAAATATAGATATGTATTTATATTCCCTTAAAAGCAAAGGAACTATAAACTAATATTTTAAGTGATATAATGTGATCTATAGAATATAATGTAAGTTTAAAAAAATACTTCCTTATGAAGGATATATTAAAATTCTTAATCTAACATGGCCAAGACATTTGCAGATTTTGAAGACATCTTTTCAAGTTCCGCTGATATTTTTTATCTATGTTTAATGAAGATATTATATTATTATCTCATCCATTAAAAATTCTCATTGTACGCTCAGGGTACATTTTGCAGTGTCTGTTCATATATATAAATACAAACTTTTAAATGGCATAATCTCTTAAATAAATTATATCAACAAAAAGATGTTTCTTGTCTCAAATAAGGTATGTGAAATTGAATTTTTAATTGGAGAGACCATCCACCAAATCCTCTGAGCAAACTGCCATACGTTTTAAAGACTCCATTCTTTTCTCTTTTTTTTTTCTCTTTCTGTAAAGATTGGCAGCACAGAGTTGTTAGAATAAAATAAGATTAGTCATGAAAACGGATCTATAAACTACCTGCTCCCTATCAGCTAAATCAATATTAATGTTATCATTATCACTGTCATCATCATCCTTGTTGATAGTAGTACCAGCTGAGTAACTATTAGAAATACTATGGTAACAGCAGTTTTGAGTAGCTAACACTTTGAATTAATCCCTGTGATGTAATATTTTGTGCTCCAAGGTGAAAGAATTGTGTTTTAATCCTGTTATTAAGAATGATACTTTTCTAATAGAGGTGCAAAATAAATAAGAACCTGCACAATATGAAGAAAAATAGGAGCCATTGTATTTCCCATGTAACATAAGAGTTTCTAACCTTTGATTACACTTTTCTTTTGTATTAGTTTCTTCTCATGTTAATTTTACTTTGCCAGTGGGTTGTTATATAAATTTTTATTTTAAAAAATATACTGTATTCTTGGCCAGGCATGGTGGCTCATGCCTGTAAGCCCAGCACTTTGGGAGGCCGAGGCGGGCAGATCACGAGGTCAGGAGATCGAGACCATCCTGGCTAACACGGTGAAACCCTGTCTCCACTAAAAATACAAAAAATTAGCTGGTTGTGGTTGTGGGCACCTGTAGTCCTAGCTACTCGAGAGACTGAGACAGGAGAATGGCGTGAACCCAGGAGGTGGAGCTTGCAGTGAGCCGAGATAGCGCCACTGCACTCCAGCCTGGGTGAAATAGCGAAACTCTGTCTCTAAATAAATAAATACACATATATATATATATATACACACACACATATATATATATATATACACATATATATATATACACATATGTATATATAAAATATACTTTATTCTTTTAAACTAGTTTGAAGATTCCATAAAAACTTAGCAAAGATTACATTTTCCATATACGTTCTCCCTCCGAATGAACATACATAGGCACACATACACAGAGTTTCCCCTATTATCAAGATCTTGCATTAGTGTGGTACATTTTTTGCACTTCATGAGCCAATATTATTGCAAGTTTATCAAGGAAAAATCCATAGTTTATATTAGTGTTCACTCTTAAGTTGTACATTCTACAGCTGTGACAAATGTATAATATTACATATCTATCTGTACAGCATCATATAGAATAGTTTCATTGCCCTGAAAATGCTCTGTGCTCCATCTCTCACCTCTCATACCCTCTTCATAAAGCCCCTGGAAAGCTCTGACCTTTGTACTATCCTTTGCGTTTACCATAATGTCATATATTTGAGAATCACACGGTACTTAGCCTTTTTAGAGTAATCTCTTTCACCAGTAATATACATTTAATTTTTTTCCATGTCTTTTTGTGGTTTAATAGTTCATTCCTTTTTATCACTAAATATTATATTGTATGAATTTATCAGTTTGTTTATCCACACATCTATTAAAAAGCAATATGGTTGCTTCCAAGTTTTGGAATTATAAATAGAGCTGCCATGTTTCATATTTATGTTTGATATTTACAAAAACACCAGAGTATGCTTATTTTAATGATTGTTCTTAATTTTCACAAATATTCAAAGTGAAATATCTTGTGTTTTTAAGCTAAACAAATTAAGTTCTGCAGAAATGAACCACTAACCTTTCTATCGTATAAAAAAGCAATAATACTGATGTCATCCTTTATTCAAAGTTCCCTAATTTATAGACCCTTTCTCAGAACAAGTATGCATTTCAACTATCTGACCAATACAGAAAGAACAAGATATTTAAATATAATTATTATAAGATATTTTAGAGAACAAGAATAGTCTCACTATATTTGCACATGTATTCACTACCAGACATTGGTGTCATAATATTATAATAGAAGAAAGAAACCTTAAGGGGTACCACAGGATTCTAAACTACTTAATGCATTTTACTTCTCATTGGCACATGAGTACCATAGGCTTATAATAAGGAAACTTGTATTCCCCTCTTTAGCAAAGGACTAGGGGTACAGAGGAAAATATATTGCCATAAGGAAGTATCTGACATTAAACATCACAAAAGTAGTACCTATAAATTTTATATCCTCAAATAAATTGAAAATGTAGGTATTTTCAGATATACTAAGCCAAAAATCTTCCCAGCAAAATCTGAAAAATTCCTTTGTAATTCAGTTGTTTGCAACTTTATATTCTCTTTTCCATGTTAAAAAAAATTAGCTCCATGAGGTCACAAAGATTTCTTTTCTGTTGTCACTGAATATGTAGTGTCTCTGACACTGCTTGCAAATGATAACTGTAATAGACAGTCATGGAACCAGTAAAGAGCTGATGTGGTTTGGCTGTGTCCTCACCCAAATCTCACCTTGAATTGTAATAATCACCGTGTGTCAAGGGTGGGGACAGGTAGAGATAACTGAGTCATGGGAACAGTTTCCCCCATACTGTTCTCATGGTAGTGACTAAGTCTCAGGAGATCTTGAAGCAGCCTGATGAGAACAACACCCCTTTTCTATTATCTGTTAGAAGGCGGCTGGAATGTTAGGGTCAACCCAACTAGACTATTCCCCTCCTTTCCCATAAGTCTTCTAATACAGTCCTTTGTGACCCCCCGCACAGCTTCCCTAGGCTAGAAGTAGCCCCTGCACCCTCACTGACCCTTACAGTAACTGTTTGTTCAAAAGACTTCAGCTGAACTGGAAGATGGTTCCAGGTTGCGGACAGAACACCTACCTACCTTGCATAACACGGGTGGCAAAAAACGTCTGCAGGATGCGGTTAGGACACCTGGAACTCGGACTCAGTCCCCACATTCCGATCCAGTTCCTCGCCCTATAAAGCCCTCCTATAGTCTGTAAGCCAGGCTGCCTTCTCTGCTTGTCAAGCAGCAGCCTGGCAGGACAACAAAACTTGCTTGCCTGACTTTGGGCCTACTAGTCCTTTCTTTTGGCTAACCTTACAGTCTGGCAATAGACGCATGAGAAAACCCAGCAGAGATCAGCCGAACTTTCTCAGCAGGATCACATGGCTGAGCCACAGAATTATGTGCTAAATAAAATGATTAGTACTTTAAGCCACTGTTTTGTGTGAGTTTAGTATGCAGAAAAATATGACCAATACACACTCAATTTTTTTACACTTTGTAAACAAAATAGTCGCAAGTACTACTTCTTTTTAGTTAGGTTAAATTTGGATGGGGTGATGAAAATTTAATATGTTGTACAGATATTGAAGTAGGTTTAGTAATATGCGAGAGTGCATTGCAGAATAATTAATAACCATTTATGGTTTTGAAAATATGTATTTAAAAATATGTCTTTCACATTCTTTATTAATAGAACAGTTTTGCAGCATCATTATAGTTCATCAGTTTAACTTGTTTTTTAAATGAATTTTTGTGTGATCTTCAATGTACCCATGTGGTGTTCCTTGTGTTTGAAATCATGTTATTTGAGATACATGTTTTGAGGTAGCCTCTTTAATTCAATCTATTTTTTGCTAAACACATGGCCTTATCTTAGATATTGTGAAAGAAAGCCCTCACTTGTAAGTACACAGTATTATTGAGTTCATGGTTTTAGAACATTTTGGGTACGTTTAAGTATGCAGACACATACATACACATCCTAATTTATTATAAAATGTAGACAGTATAATTGTCCAAGAAGTTGATATTTTAGGCTTTCAATATCATACAATTCTGAGACCTGACATGATGTATGTAAGGATATTCAGAAAATTGCATTGCTTGCAAGTTTAACCTTTCAATAAATAAGAGCAAAGATTTCTTTTTGCTTTCATTGACATTGTGGAAAACATTGTCAGAGGGATACATTAAAAAGGATATTATAGAGAGTGGGGACGTCCTGCTTCGGAGCGGGAATCTTTGTTGCGCCAGCGACTAAAAAGAGAATTAAATATGGGTGATGTTGAGAAAGGCAAGAAGATTTTTATTATGAAGTGTTCCCAGTGCCACACCGTTGAAAAGGGAGGCAAGCACAAGACTGGGCCAAATCTCCATGGTCTCTTCGGGCGGAAGACAGGTCAGGCCCCTGGATACTCTTACACAGCCGCCAATAAGAACAAAGGCATCACCTGGGGAGAGGATACACTGATGGAGTATTTGGAGAATCCCAAGAAGTACATCCCTGGAACAAAAATGATCTTTGTCGGCATTAAGAAGAAGGAAGAAAGGGCAGACTTGATAGCTTATCTCAAAAAAGCTACTAATGAGTAATAATTGGCCACTGCCTTATTTATTACAAAACAAATGTCTCGTGACTTTTTTATGTGTACCATACTTTAATAGATCTCATACACCAGAATTCAGATCATGAATGACTGACAGAATATTTTGTTGGGCAGTCCTGATTTAAAACTAAGACTGGCTTGTGGTTAAATGAATACGTTCAGTTTTTGAATTTTAATAGTAATTCCAATTCAGTAAATGCTATCACTGTTTACCCCTTCTAAAGACATGATTAGACTTTGTTAGTAATGTTCAACTTTTCGCAAAGATGGTGAGTGCCATCTTAAAACTTACTGGAGATTGGTTTTATATTTAGATTTATATAGCTGGTTATGTGAATATATTTAAATACTGGGGAAATTCCTTCACTGTCTCAGAACCAAGCAAGATACACCTGTGTTTTGTGTTCATTTGCCTCTTAAAGGCAAGGGTTGAAGATAAGGTAGCAATGTCTAGAATTTTGGCCTTAACGATGCCAATCTAATTATAATTCCCTGTATTTAAAATGGTTCCTTTTACTTATTGAAAAGCATTTTAGTATGGTTTATGTGTAATATTAAAGATTATTCAACACTTCTCACATCTTACAAATCTATAAGGTCACATGCTTTTAAAATAGTAGCAAGTTAAACTTCACTCTGAATTCTTTACAATCTAAGTCAAACTAAGTTATAATTTAGGATTGTCTTTAAACAGCCATTCAGAAACATAAATCTGTAGAACTGTGTATTTGTGATTGGGAATGGTGCTTTTGCCAACTTAAAAGGATTAAAGTAGTGGAGATATACACAAATTTTTAAATTATGTGTGATCGCAAGACTAAAGATAATTAAAAAGAAAACCACAGATCATGAAAAAAAAAAAAGGAGATTATTCATTCTTGGAAGAGTTTATGATAAAAATGTAATCCCCTTGTATTCTAAATTAATCAGTGCAATTATGTCTAGTTGGTTTAAAATACAATCGTCGAATTCCTTCAGTTTAATGGATAAAATGTTTTGTTGTTTTTTTTCTCATGTGAAGACTGATGTGGATGTTCTTAACTGAGCTCCTGTGGTTGGTAGCCATCCTTATAGTTCTGCCTGCCATGCAAGGGTAGAAAAACAATTATGAGAACCTTAGGGAACTGTTTATGGGCCAGAGGTCCACTTCACTTCTGTTCCCGTTTCACTGATACATTAGAACTGAATGGTACTCTATTGAGGCATGAGGATTTGAAAATTGTATTTTTCCCATGAACAAAATGAAAATAAATAAACCAGGAGGACAAAAGTTTATCTCTGCAAAATGCCCCTTTCCCATTCTAATTCCAGCTCCTCAAATTCTTACTTAACATTGTTCTATATTTATTTGATATGCTTTCTCCATTCCTTCATTTATCAACATGAGAAAATTTGCATTGACTCCTTCCGATGAAACATAAGAGTTATAAGGCTTACTTTATCTTATTCTTCTTCCCTCTTGAGTGATATTTTTATTAATGCATTTTTCTATGGATTATGGTTTCAACTTTGAAATTAGCACATAGAATTTTATGTCTATCTCAATCACCTGCCAACAGAATCTCAAGCCTTTCCTGAAGAAATTTTTTTAAATCTCAATCCCCACAATCTCTATCAACAACAATTTTACTTTAGCAGTGCCAAGGGTTTTAATTTACATTCTAGTCAATTTTGAAAATATCTACTCTGTGTCTTTAGAATAACTAAAATTATGAAGCAATATAATTTTTGCATTAATTTTACTATATAATTGTGTTTAATTATATCCAAGTACTTTAAATTTTCTGGTTTCATTTGTATATGGTAATTATTATCAATGCATTGATACTCAAATATGAATATTCCTAGCTTCAAAGACAAATATTTTCATTTAGTTGTATCTCTTCCAATTTTATCTCCCCACCACATCTTTTATGCTGCTTCTTGTTTGAACTGTGACTTTTATACATAGATATATTTACTGGAGTTTGTGATTGCTTTTCTTCTTATGTTTTTATTTTTGTGCCTTCATCAATATATTTTTTCCCTCAGCTATCGATCACACTTAATGTTTTATCTAGATTTCTTATATCTTAGAAATTTCCCTATCGATGCCTCCTGTGTGATTTGGAGACGATGCCCACTAGGCTATTAAAATAATTTGTCCCACTCTCTATGTCAGAGTCATTGTTTCCCATGCCACATGCCTTTTATTTTGTTTCCCTGTGCCCCCCCCCCCCAATTCTGATAGAGCAGAAACAAGCTTGTGAGAGGTAAGGTGTTTTTAATTTAATTTTTATTTTTATTTCCATAAGTTATGAGGGTACAGGTGGTATTTGGTTACATGAGTAAGTTCTTTAGCAGTGATTTGTGAGATTTTAGTGTACTCATCAACTGAGCAGTATACACTGAACCATATTTGTAGTCTTTTATTCCTTGCCCTCCCTCCTACTCTTCCCCACAAGTCCCCAAAGTCCATTGTATTATTCTCATGCCTTTGTTTCCTCATAGGTTAGCTCCCACATATCAGTGAGAACGTATGATGTTTGATTTTGCATTCCTGGGTTACTTCACTTAGAATAATAGTCTCCAATCTCATCCAGGTCACTGCAAATGCTGTTAATTCATTCCTTTTTATGGCTGCATAGGATTCCATCGTGTGTGTGTGTATATGTATATATGTGTGTGATAAACACACCACAGTATGTTTATCGTTGACTTGTTGATTGATGGGCATTTGGGTTGGTTTCACGATTTTGCAATTGTGAATTGTGCTGCTGTAAGTTTGCATGTGCAAGTATCTTTTTCAAATAATGATTTCTTTTTCTCAGAGTAGATACCCTCTAGTGGGATTGCTGGATAAAATAGTAGTTCTACTTTTAGTTCTTTAAGGAATCCCCATAGTTTTCGATAGTGGCTGTACTAGTTTGCATTCTGCAGGAGGTAAGTTTTATTTGTCCTTTAAATGTGAAAACGTCCTGTCCTCTATGACCTCACAGTTGACTGACAATTTGGGTCAGAAGAGAATTGTAGACAATGGCCTCCAAAGTATCTTTTCTATCAGAACTTTGATAGCAAGATATTGGTATCTGTACTATCCATTGTTTTCTGAGGATAGTTTGATTCTCATGATCAAAATGTATTTTTTCTCCTCTCTCAGTTTCGAGGATTTTCTCTTTGTATTTTTGTGTTTTAAAATTTTACGAACGTGTATGGATACAATTTGTTTTTAATTATTTTATTCACTTCAAACGAGCTCCTCAGATTTGCTGTATAAGCAATTGAAAGCATCTAAACTGACACTTAATATTGTACAACTTCTAGACTTTATTATTTTATTTCATAGGCTTTTCTTTAACATCATTCTCTACATTTTACAGAATTTTTAAAGTATGCATATTGCCTACAGCTTTTATTTCTTTCCAAAGTAGAAATTACATTTTTTAGTTTCTGAGAATTTTTAAACTTGCTTTACTTTATTTTTATTTTCCACGGTGTATCATTGTTTAAGAAATATATGTTTTTCAAATATCTGACTGTATCCATTAGATTTAAATTTAGGGTTTTTAAACTTCTTATTTTCCTAAATTATCTTTGTTTATTTTTGGCTTGGCTTTTACTTTCACTTTTAGCTTTGCTTTAGTTTTTCCTTTTTGTTTGGTTAGTTTTTACTGCATAAGATTCTTCAGTAAGCATGAGAATATTTCATTCTTCTTACCTCATAAGTAAAGCTCAAGAATGTTTTTTCTTTTCTGTCCTGTAAGTGGATCTGTTACAGGTTAGATAATTTCTCTGAATGACAATGCTAACAAGTGTGGCCTTTCTAGCTATCATTTTTGGAAAGGAACAGGAAAAATTCACTTTATGATTAGAGTGTTTAAATCCTGTTGAGTTATGGGCATACCATAATGACACCACAAATGCGAGAATAGGGAGACATTATTTACAGTCATTCACCTCATAGCTAGATTGAGGATAATGCAGGCTCCATAATCTATGTATGCTCCTGGTGGAGACAGCAAGGAAGATTAAAGATGGTTTTAAAATACATATTCTAAGTTACTTCCTTTGGTTTTAACATGAATTTTATTACAACCTTCTCCTGACCTCCTGACACTGAACCCAGATTCTCTCTGAGTCCTCTTGGGCAGACTTCATTTTTCTCTTAGTGAGCATCATTGAACCATATTCTTTGTAATTTTGTTGCTAGTATCTGTTTCAATTCTACTCTAGTGCTAGTCTCTCTCACTTCTCTCTCTCTGAAATACTGTAAAATCCTTCATTTGTTTATGGACTCTTCTTGTTCATTATGTACTTATTCCTTTATTTCTGTATCCTTAATTAGTTTCTTGGGAGGTACAGAAGACAAAGGAATGTGCCTCATCTGGCATAAGAGCCTTAAGCTTACACTGAATTTCAGTAACCCACCACATTGTTTTTTCTGCACATTTCTAAATAAAATGGATTACCCACTCAGCAATTGATTGCTTGAATAATTTAGTAATGCATTCTAATTTGTCAATTTAGCCTAAAAACAAAAAGAACAATAAACACAAGTTTTAGCAGCCTCCAAATGTTTCATTGTGTCTCCTGTGAAATTCAGTAGATACACCATCCAATATTTGTGGATGTCTCCTTACTTGTGAGACAGATTACTGACCTATATGCAATAATTTATATAACCACTTAGTAGGGTAACATTTTTATTATACACAAATGATATGGCAAAACAAATACAGAGGAACCACAGTTTTTCTGGGGAGATATTAAAGACCATATACCTTTCTCAATGCAACAGAATAGAGACCTCAGAAATAACACCACACATCTACAATCATCTGACATTCAACAACCCTGACGAAAATAAGCAATGGAGAAAGTATCTGCTATTCAATAAATGGTGCTGGAAAAACTGGATAGCCATATGCAGAAAACTGAAATTGGGCCCCTTCCTTACACCTTATACAAAAATTTACTCGAGATGCATTAAAGACTTAAATGTGAAGCCCAAAACTATGAAAACCGTAGAAGAAAACCTAGGCAATACCATTCAGTACATAGTCATGGACAAAGATTTCATGACAAAAATGCCAAAAGCAATTGCAACAAAAGCCAACATTGACAAATGGGATCTAATTAAACTAAAGAGTTTCTGCAAAGCAGAAAGAAACTATCATCAGAGTGAACAGGCAACCCACAGAATGGGAGAAAAATTTTGCAATCTACCCATCTGACAAAGCTCTAACATACAGAAGTTACAAGGAACGTAAACAAACTTACAAGAAAAAATACAAACAACCACATCAAAAATGGGCAAAGCATATGAACATACACTTTTCAAAAGAAGACATTTATGTGACCAACAATCATACGAAAAAAGCTCAATTTTACTGATCATTAGAGAAATGCAAATCAAAATCACAATGAAATACCATCTCATGCCAGTCAGTATAGTGATTATTAAAACGTCAAGAAACAATAGATTCTGACAAGGCTATGGAGAAGTAGGAACGCTTTTACACTGTTGGTGGGAATGTAAATTAGTTCAACCATTGTGGAAGACAGTATGGTGATTCCTCAATGATCTAGAACCAGAAATACCATTTGACCCAGCAATGGGATTGCTTGGTATATACCAAAGGAATAGAAATCATTCTACTATAAAGAAACACACACACATATGTTTATTGCAGCACTATTTACAATAGCAAAGTCATAGAACCAACCCAAGTGCCCACAATCATAGACTGGCTAAACAAAATGTGGTGCATATACACCATAGAATACTACACAGTCTTAAAAATGAATGTGATCATGTCCTTTTCAGGGACATGGATGAAGCTGGAAACCATCCTCCTCAGCAAACTAACACAGGAACAGAAAACCAAACACCACATGTTCTCACTCATAATTGGGCATTGAACAATGAGAATGCATGGACACAGAGAGGGGAACAGCATACACCAAGGCCTGTTGGGGGCTGGTGGGCGACGGTAGGGAACTTAGAGGACGGGTCAATAGGTGCAGCAAACTACCGTGGCACATTTATACCTAGGTAACAAACATGCACGTTCTGCACATGTATTCCAGAGCTTAAAGTAAAATTAAAAAAAAGAAAAGAAAGAAAGAAATGCATTTTAGTGGTGGAGCATATGAAATAGGATCTCCTAGAGATTGGTGTGCTTTAACACTCATAGGTGCTCTTGCACACATATGCACCACATATACAACAAAAATCTTTTAATATTTAACTTAAAATTAGATAAGAAAAGGACAATTGTTACTTATCAATTAGCAGTTCATAACAATTAACAAATTTTGTTCACCTGTAAAGGTCAAAATAGTATGGAAATAATGGAGGAAATAAAGTTAAACAAAGCACTCCTTTCAGTCTTAATTAGGTTACATTCTCTCAAAGAAATAAAGAATAGCAGAGTTGTAGTTATAGTGACTCTATTATTAAACACTTCTTAATGCATCAGTATGTTGTTTAGTTTGTGTAATGATTTGCTTATTAGACCTATCAACATGTAACGTTTCTAGAGCCAATTAATACAAAAAAGAGGTAAATCTCATGCTAATTTAACATTAAACTCACTCTTTGCCCACCTTTTGTACTTTGAACCTCATCCCCTTCTTCATTACAGGTTGTCTGCAATCGTCAGTGAAATCAATTTAGAACTCTTTATCTAAAAAAAAAAAAAACTCTACAAAAATACATTTTGGATTTTTCATCACAGAAAATAATACCAATAGAAGGTTCTATATTCTCTGTAAACTTTTATGTGTGCTTCAAGGTATCCTTTTACTGTGTTCATTAGTTTAAATAAACTTAAAGCAAAATTGAAATAAATGTAAAACCATTTGTTTTCCAGAGTTCAATAGTCCTACTATTCTCTCCTACTATTCTCTCAAATTACATATGCTACCCAAGGGACTGCATTCTCTCTCCTAACAATAACTATCAGAATGAGGATAATAAATGGCAGGTTTTTAGGTCTAGCTCAGACATCTACACAGATTTCCAAAAGAATATATGCAACACTTTCTGGAAACTCCCTACATGAATGTCCCACAAGCACAGCAGATTTGACAACTCCAAATATTCCTTTCTTACTTTCAACGAAAAGCCTGTCAGAGCACTTCATCCTCATTTACCTGAATAACCATCCCCTTCCAAAGAGAAATAGATTATGTTTTTCACAGTTCACATTTTTATACATCATACAGTGCATACTACATAGAAATCAGTTATTAAATATATTTAATAAATTAATTAATTTGATTTTAACATCTTCCTGGACAATGACTTTTGCAACTGAATGTATAACAAATACACTAAAAAAGCTACTACAATATTTTAGTCCCTCCAATACTATAAGTTAAATTGTTGAATGAATTATAAACATCAGACTAGCCTTGTGACAATAACTGATAACCGATCTAAACAAAGCCACAACACACATCACATGCTATGTATATTAGAAAAGTAAGATAATGAAAAGATAGTGTATGAAGCTTTAACACTAAGCAGATATTTAATTCCCTGGGGATGATGCCATAAATTTTAATTATAATCATATAGGGGATTAGAAACAAAAGTCTGTCTTTTGGTAATCAAATTCCCACCCTGAGTCCAGCAAACTCAATTGTAATGAATGAATTGATTTAACAAGTAAGTTATTACTAGCAAAGAGCATTGTGAGGCTTCATCTGGAAGGAAGAAAGAAAATTTTATCAGATCCTGTTAAATATGTCAGCCCGGAGAAACAGAACAATAAAATTAATAATGTGTTTCCTGATAATACAGGAGCAAGCTGAATGATGAATCAGATAGTGTAGCAGATAGTAAACCTGAAAACTTTGGAACCGATAACAATAAGACTAAGGAGAGTGTTCCTGAAAGGCAAACAAATGAAAAAAGTTAAAATAATAATGGACACAATGATGGTGATTTAGGTAATGCTGAGAGGCTTATCTTAAAGAGAAATGAAGAAATAATGAATGTTCTGTTTGCTCAAAGTGAATATGAGCTAAATTAGATAAAAAGTGAAAGAAACATTATCACATGCTTGTAGATGCTGCATATTGTAAAGCAAATTCTGAAAGAGGTTATTAAAGTTTTAGAGTAACAACCTCTACAGGATCATTCCTAAGGAAACAATCCCTACAATCATCCACCATAAATTTCTTATAATCAAGGTGCTATCTACTAGCCTACACTTAAGGCAAAATTGTATAACTATGAATATGATAGCATAATATCAGTAATCAGCTTACATACTTACCTTAGTTTATTCTGACCAGTTGCCCCTCTTTTAAAATTCTTATTTACAATATATTTTGGAGAACCCATTCTTAAAGCATTAACTGCAAAGCAGAATACAGGGTACAGCCTTATTCAGCCTACACCAATCATTACCCTCTTACTATCTTAGGTAGCCCACATATTTGAGATCATGTCATCCTGCTTGGGATCAGTCAATCCTAAATAAACAAAATAAACAAAAATATTTTGAAAGTTAGTAATTTTGGTAGTTTCCTTCCATTCATGCCACTCTTTCCTATCAGCTTGGGTACTATAGCAGAAGCCGTAATCATTTTTCTAATTTTTTTATACTTCGTGCTTATACACAGTTCTCAGTCTGTTTTTGGAAACCTTCTACCTATTGTAAATAAACTGACCTGATTATTAAAAATTCCACTGAATATTATTTTCTGCACCTAGGATTAATTGGTTCCTGGTACATGAGTGAGACTTTGCTTCTCTTATAGCAATCTAGGTTATCAAACAAACAAAACGAAACAGCTTATTCTAATAGACCCCATCTATCATGAAACCCAATGGGTAAAGAATAGATAGACCACAGACTTTATTCTACATACTCAATGCTGCTATATAGTTTTTTAAAAAAATATTTCAACTATTCAACAGAATTTCAAAATCCCTCACATCCAGTAATAAATATACCTGTGTTTTGACTTTGAAGAGACCTTCAATTTCTTTATGCCCCCGTTTTTCCCAATTCTATCATGTCTCTTACATTTTCATTTTTTACTACACTCATCTCTAGTCCTCTGGCTGATTACCTGATTTCTACTTTTAGTTAGCATTTCCTAACCTGGGATTCGCTAAAAAATATATATTACAGTGAAGGCTAAGGCTAATACTTTATTGGGAAGCGCATAGCCAGGACAAAAAGAGTGAGGAAAATGGGCAAGAGGTTAAAGGGAGAAGAATGGAAGCAGATATAAAGCAGTGCATTACCAAATTGGCTACTGCTTGAAAAAAGACATAGCCAATTCATCAGCATGGAGGTCATATCTGGGCAGGTTGTACAGAAATAGTCTATCAAAAGAAGGTACAGAGAGGCCTTTTTTTCTGCAAAACTTTTATCTCCTACCCTACAATGATCAAAACGTATCCTATACAAAATTAACTTGTTTGCAGTTCCAGTAGTGGTCATTTGAAACTTTTAATAGCCACACAAGAAGCTAGCAGTGACATCCTATCCCTTCATACTTTCTTCAAGTCTGGAAGAGTTGGAAGCAGCGAGGCTTTAACTCTAGATGGTGGTACTGCTCAGGCTTGCACAAAAATCTTTGTTATATTGGCTGGTGCAGAACAAACAGTAAGAGCTGGAAGAAATTCAAGACTGAAAAAATCTAAGCCATTTATATGAGATTTGCCTGATATTCAGCAACACCTTCAATTCCCCTGTATCCCAAACTTTGAAGAACTGATCACTGGATAAATTTTCAAATCTATCTTATGTATTGTATACTAAGAAAGTTGAATCATACAATTCAAAATTAGTGTGACAAAAAATTCTTTCAGCTAATATTTCTGTCACATTCAGATTTTTATAGAAAATATAAATTATAAAACATATACTTCACCAGCAGCTGTTGTTTCCTGGCTTTTTAATAATAACCATTCTAACTGGCATGAGATTGTGTCTCATTGTGGTTTTCATTTGCATTTCTCTAATGACCAGTGATGATGAGCTTTTGTTCATATGTTTATTGGCCACATAAATGTCTTCTTTTGAGAAGTGTCTGTTCACAATCTTTGCCCACTTTTTCAAGGAGTTGTTTGGTTTTTTTCCTGTAAGGTTGTTTAAGTTCTTTGTGGATTCTGGATATTAGACCTTTGTCAGATGGGTATCTTGGAAACATTTTCTTCCATTCTGTAGGTTGTCTGTTCACTCTGATGATAGTTTCTTTTGTTGTGCAGAAGTTCTTTAGTTTGATGAGATCTCATTCATCAATTTTGGCTTTTGTTGCCAAAATTTTGTTGCTTTTGGTGTTTTAGTCATGAAGTCTTTGCCCATGCCTATGTCCTGAATGGTATTGTCTAGGTTTTCTTCTAGGGTTTTTTTTTTTTTTTTTTTTTTTGGTTTGAAGTTTTACATTTAATTCTCTAGATAAGTGGAAATGCTTTTACACTGGTAGTGGGAGTGTAAATTAGTTTAACCATTATGGAAGACAGGGTGCCGATTCCCCAAATATCTAGGAGCAGAAATACCATTTGACCCAGCAATCTCATTACTGGATATATACGGGAAGGATTACAAATCATTCTACTATAAAGACTCAAGCACACGAATGTTTGTTGCAGCACTACAATAGCAAATACTTGGAAACAACCCAAATGCCCATTAATGATAAACTGGATCAATAATATGTGGCACACATGCAACGTGGAATACTATGCAGCCATAAAAAAGGATTAGTTAACATCCTTTGCAGGGACATGGATGAAACCGGAAGCATCATTCTCAGCAAACTAACACAGGAACAGAAAACCAAACACTTCATGTTCCTAATACTAAATGGGAGTTGAACAATGAGAACACATGGACACAGGGAGAGGAACATTATGCACCGGGGCCTGTTGATGGGTGGAGGGAGAAGGGGGGAGATCCTTAGGACAAATACGTAATGCATGTGGGGCTAAAAACCTAGATCATGGGTTGACAGCTGAAGCAAACCACCATGACACATTTATAACATGTGTAACAAACCTGCAAGTTCTGCACGTGTATCTCAGAACTTAAAGTAAAATTTAAAAAATACGTTTATTCATCCCTCCCTCACCAAGAACAAATATCTTTGTTGATCTGGAAATCTGGGATTCTTCAGTCTTCGTGGACAAATGTATCCATGCAAATAATAAGTTCATAAAAAACAGTTTAATCGTCTGAAAAGAAAGTCCATCCTCCCATAAAAATCAAAACTGTAAAAAAAATATTTTAATGCAGAAGAATGAAAACAGTAAAAGAAATGAACAGAGGAACAGAAGGATGGAAGGACAATATTCATGTTATTTAAAGATATAAATGGTAAACAAGATGGGCTTTTTCATGTTCATCGTGAATAGGGAATATTTAGCCACAATTTCTACTCTCTGGAATTTGAAAACTAAAACTTTGACAGTAATTAACCTCAAGTTTTGAACATCTGTAAAGATTACGGCAGAAAGAATAATTGGTCTTTGATAACATCTTTGGATTTTGATAATCACGTTAAAGCTCCAGATTGATCTTTGGTGATCTAATAAATATTCTTATTATTTAATGTAGCTCAGATAAAGTATTCTTTGACTTCAAGCCCAAATAATTCAATGAATATATAAATTAGTTACACTTGTCAATATTGTTATTTTAAAATATATTCTTCAGTAGATTTTATCATGTTTATAATCTAAAATACACATTTTGCCACTGAGTTATTTCCTAATTTATTACCTGTAGAATCATCAAAACAAAAACAGAAACAAAAAAATAGATCAACAAATTATATTGTTCTTCTTCTTGCCATTTTAGTATGTTTCAGAAACTCCTTTGTATTCTTCAATATACCTAAAAGAAGTGAAATACAAATTTAGAAAAAATAGATTAGTTTGTATAATTAACAACCTAGATATCAGAAATATTTTGAATTTTATAAGCAAAATTTAATTATATTGACCCTTTTAATACATTCTAATGTTTAAAAATATAAACATTTTAAAGTTTGAATATTAATTTCATTCCAAATAATTTGATTATTGCATTTTTATAAAAATTTGAAAAATCAATATAACCCTTAATAGTATCTTTAAAAACTAAATAACTTAAAAAGTAAAAATGCCAATATAATCTTTATTTATGGCAATGAATTCCAAATATATGTTTATTGCAATTCATGAAAAAATACAATTTCTTCTAACTTCAAGGAAACATTTTCAATAATTTCAAATAATGTATCTTGGAATACTAAATGTATGTTGTGTTTGTATTATTCTTTTTTAACTTTATTTTCCTTGAGGAAAGGGACAGACATTTTATACTTCATATGCTGAAGGAGGGATTTACCTTGGAAATGTTACCTTCTTATCTTTTAACAACTTTGGTTTGGGTTTGATTTTTTTTCTCCTACTAGCACTTTGTTACTCCTTCTAAGCTTTTCTAATTTATTTTCCTGCAATTGTAATGAATAAACTGCCATTCTCCCAGCAGTAAAACTCAGGAACCTGGAGATCATTCTTGTCTCCTGAAGATTTATCATACCACAACCATTCTTCCTATTGAAATGTCAAAGAAAAAGTGCACCTAACAGAGTTAAACGGGTAAGGAAGGCTTTACTCAACACGGTTACAAGAAGTGGGGAGAAATTGAACTCAACTTCTCTGAACCAAAAGGCCGAAGGGTTTGGAAGTTGTGAGGTGAGTTATGAAATAACTGGAGGACTTCAGGGGTGGGTTGGTCAATGGAATGTGTTGGGTGCATCGAGCATTTATTCCTACTTTTTTTTTGTTTTTTGAGATGGAGTCTCGCTCTGTCGCCCAGACTGGAGTGCAGTGGTGTGATATCTCCTCACTGCAATTTCCTGCCTCCGCCTCCCCAGTAGCTGGGACTATAGGTGTCCGCCACCACGCCCGGCTAATTTTTTCTATTTTGGTAGAGACGGGGTTTCACCGTGTTGCTCAGGCTGGTAGCGAATTCCTGAGCCCTGGGCATCCGCCCGCCTCGGCCTCCCAAATGGTAGGATTACAGGCATGGGCCACCATACCCGGCCTATTCCTGCATTTTCATTTCTGTTTCTCCATGTAATTAGGTCATTTGTGTTTGCTAATTAGAGCTTATGAATGTTAGGCCCTTACCCTCCCACAGAAGCTGGGAGATTTGGGTGCTAGCTTTCCTGATGAGTACATTTCAAAGGATGGCTCCCAAGTCCTTGAAAAAGACCGTGGATTGTAAAACTGGCAAGAGGTTTCAAGGCGATATATATACATTTCAAGAAGGGGTCAGGGTAAGAATTAGCAGTGGGAAGTTTTTAAAGTGAATGCTCTAAGATAAGGGAGGTACAGGGCTTGCAGTCAGGAAGAAACATTTATAAAATTTAGCAAAGCTTAGGGGACTATTAAGGATGTCTTGGTCACAATCAACCACTATATACCATGAATTTGGCTTTCAAAATATACCTCTCAAATTTATCCATGTAATTTATCAAAATTACTCCATCCTCACTGTTATTACTCAAGTGTTGGCCACCATTATCCACCACATGGCTTCTCGCAACAACCTTCTTCTCATTGTTGCTTGAATGTATAGCTATTCATATACCTTGCAAGTATACCTGCACCCCACCAAATTACCATTTATAAAGTCACCGTAATAACATTTCTAGCATGCAAATCAATTTATGCTCAGCCTTCTTAAAATATAATCCTTTGACTTCAGGATAGAGCCCAAACGCCTTTCCCCAGCTTCCAGAGTCCTTCATGAACCGTTCCTGATCACCTCTCTAGTCGGTACTTTGCCAGTACTGCCCCAAATTCCAAGCATTAAGTTCTAATTATTTGAAACTCCTTTAATTTTCCAGAATACAGCATAGTCTTCTGAATATAGGCAATACCCATACTGTTTTCCTTTTCTTAATTTTCCTTGTCTACTGGATTTGCCTACCTTGATTTTCCTTATCTACCAGGTCATAAATGAAATATTGCTTAATTTGGAAAGCTTTCCTTGAGCATCTTAGGCTGAAATAGATGTTTTGGTTTTTGTACAAGTTCTTATAGCACACCGTATTTTCCCCTTCAAGTCACTTATGTCTTGAATTTTCATATCCTGTTACAATTTGACTTTGCAGGTACTTCATGTCAGAAATGTTTGTGACTGGATCTCAGTCTTTGTAAAATTAAGTGCATATAATAGCACCACTGTTGAATTAAAAAATAAAATTTATTCAATTTGTTCTGATTCTACTTGACCCAAAGTTTTAGAAATAGATTTCTTAAAGAAAAGTGGTCACAACTCAATATCCGTCTCAATCTTTTTTATTTCGTTTGTATTAGAAAAGAGTCAGCAAGATTCAATTGAGAGCATGCTGTTTTGGACAGAAATAAGTCTTCTCCTCATCCCTCTTTCTTCCCCTCCCTTCTCTCCTCTCCCTCCAACATCCCCTGCACCCTTTCTCAAATAAAATCCGTTTTACCACCTCTAGGTGGAGTTCTGCTTTTCCGATAGAATGCTCAAACCTCACATTAGTTTTATATTTGCCACTACACATTTTAAATTACCAGTCTGGTCCCTGACATTTGAATTATTCCTGGCATGTAGGATTCTTCATAATGCTTCACATAGTTTTCACCTGCTTTCGATATACTAGGGAAAATTGGAATCCACTGAGGGCAATAAAATACTATCTACTCAACAATGTGTAAATTCACGAAATTCTTCTAAATGTTCATTTGACTCAGTAAGGATTTGATGGAATATAAAACCTGCTATTATGGTTTGTCTACATAAAACATAATCCTTAACCACAAATTATTCTCATTCTTAAATACAAAAGAGTTTTATTTACACTGCTAAAAGTGGCATTGCTCGACAAATAATATACTACAGTCATTTCCATGATCATTTTATTCTATTAAAAAATGAAAATTGCACATTCTGTGTGTGATTCTATGTGAGTGCATGTGAGTTTTAATTTCGGGAAGATGTAACTAATAAACTGAAAACTCATCAACCTAGTTTAGTGAAATGTATGTTTGATGTCTAAAGAAAGACTGCTGTTAAGATTCAGGTGTTGTATGCAGTCAAGATGTATCTATAAATCACACACAAATGCTTGACTTCTTTACTCCTACACCTGACTGTTCAGCTTACTGCAGAAAATTACAAAGTTATGCAGATTCGTGCCCTCATTTATAGTCATGACTTCAATAACCATCGATATGATGCTGATGCCCAAATATATAACCTCAGGATAAATCTTTATCCTGACCTCTAGCTTGAAACATATTTTAATAGTTTATTTGTTTGCTTGGTTCACAATATTTTTCCTTGATTTTGTCCTACATATCTGCAAATAGGTGTGCCCTGAGCATTACACATGAAACGAATCCAAATATAAATTCATTATAATGCTTGAAAAAATATATTCTACTGTATATATTGCATATTTTACCATAAACATTTCCTATTGCCAGTCACCATAAAAAGAAACCCCAAAGAAAAGTAAAGGTGCATCTTCTATGCACTATTGACATTAAAACAGTCAAGAAATATTTTTGTTTCTACCTCCTAAATATTTTATAAATACATTAAATTTCTTCTATACTTAGTATATTCCTTTAGTTATGGTTTTCATTATTTCATATCAGAAAAATAAAAATTTTCATTGCGTCTTTTTATTCAGCTTCCAAACTAAATAATACAGGCACAAATATACATTTATACACTAAAATTAGAAATGTTCAGTTAAAAGTAACCTTTATTTAAAATTCTGATAGCAATTGCTTAATGGCTCTGCATAACCTTTGTACCAATCTATAATTCTAGTATTTCTTCCAAAGTGTTATATTTTTATTTTTGTGCTGTTTTTAGCTAATAATAGTAATATACAGAAATAATGTTCATATACCCTTCTTTTAATATTTATTTTTTATTATAGTAAGTAAATTCCCCAAACCATATTTAAGTCATGATATAAGAGCAGGTATATTTGTCTTGTTTCTGCATAGAGGGCTATCTCTTGAATTCAGTAGATAGGAGAAAATTTGAGATAGAATTTTGGGTATGTTTACACAAGCAAATTAGAGGAGATTCAAAAAGGTATTACTTAATCAGATTAATTCATTAAAATTATTAAAACAATTTCTGTATGTATATATTCTTAATAAGTTAACTGTAAAGAAGACCATTGTTGAATTCCTGAAATAAAATATAATTAGCCAAAATATATTATTCCTGATATACATTGAAAAATAACAATATTGCTGAAAATATTTTGATAAGATTTTACTAAGGAAGTGTTATTTTATAAATTAAAAATTGTTATGTTTTGTCTTCTGCTCTCTTCCTTCTCATAATCCACAAGTAATTTGAACTACATGTCTTCATGTCTCATCTCCCATTAACTGTTGAAACTATTCCAATTATGCTCTGTTTTCATTGCTACTTAGAAAATTGCTCACTAACCTCAACAAAGACTTAGAGACCACATAATTCTTCATATATAAAAATATACATATGAGTTTATACACATATATGAAAAATGTATGTGTATATAAGTATACATATATACAAATATATAAATGCATATAAACATACAAAATATGTGGTACAATGGCAAGTAGATTACATAAATTCTCTATATCTTGATTTTAACACATATAAAACAGAGTTACCATTGTTTCATAAAACAACTTATGATGAAATATTTGTATGATGTATTCTATATGGAACGTTTGAATAAAATATTTTAAACTGCTATATAAATATTAGCTAATCCCTTCACACAAAATACATGCAGTTATCAATAATGTGTGCATATGATTCATCGATGGCTTGAGAAGACTCACTGGAATAAACTGAAGAAATAAAAGAATATTTCTCACTGCTACTTAATATTTTTATGGGAAGGTTCTGATGAATTTAATTGGCAAATAAATATTTGTAGATAATAAAAATTTGGAAAGAAAATATTTTTTGCTAAAAATATAAATATGCTTTCAGAATGTTCAAAAATATATAATACAAATTTATTAGAACCAGTATGTTTTATTATTAAGTAGCCCCTCAGAAATATAATTATTAAATAGTTTCTGTAGATCTAGGCATGATATTATACAAGTAAGAAATATTTAAAATAAATATGAAGTCTAAATACTTTCCAGACTTATATTTGAAAATGGATACAAATTTAGAAAGCACTATTTTTTACTCTTAGGGAAGAAATAGGCCAGTTATCTTGCATAGCTTAGATAAATGTCCAAAAATTGACATGTTGTTTCTAAAACATTTAAATTAGAAAAACATGTTCTAAATTGTTGATACAGAAGTTTAGTTTATATAAAGCAGTGTAAAATATCAAAAGGGAAATATTCCTACATATCCATACATTTTTAAATATCTTAATGACACATATTTGAATCTTATTTTTGATATGCTTTTTTAGTATTCTATAAATCCTGTTTTTGTTATATATATTCCACAAAGTAATCATAATTTCAAAAGTCAGTAATTAATTTTATTTCCTAATACATTATTAATATGGTTAAATGAAGAGGTGTTTTTCTGCAGAGTTCATCTACTCTACAGATGAATTATTTACACCAAAATTTTATTTTCTATTAATATTATGCATGAATTGTGGATTCTATGTACAGTTTTATATCAAAATTATGAAACCTCTATGAGCCTGATTATATTAAGGAAAACAAAATAAATCAGACAAAAATTTAACAGAAAATAAATTAATAAATTTCCATCTTACACATATAAAATAATTATTCTGTAATTTAATCTGCTAAAAGCAGAGAATAGATAAAACATACACCAATGTATTTGTTTTCATTATTTATTAATGCTACATAATGTTTTATATATTTATGGAATGCATATGATATTTTGTTACATGCATAGAACTATCAGTTCAAGGTATTTGAGATATGTATTACTTTGAGTATTTATCATTTCTATGTGTTGGAAACAATACAAGTCCCCTCTTCTAGTTGCTTTGATATATACAGTACATTGTTTTCAATTATATTCACTCTACTCCACTTTCAAACAATAGAACTTAACCCTTTTGTCTGTGTTTGTACCCATTAACCAACCTCTCGTTATCTCCATTTCCCTACATCTTTTCCCAACATCTAGTATTTATCATTTTACTCTACTGCAATGAGATCAAATTTTTTAGTTCCCACATATAAGTGAGAACATGCAATATTTGTCTTTCTGTGTCTTGCTTGTTTTGCTTAATGTAATAACCTTCTATTTCATCTATGTTGCCACAAATGACAGAATTTCTTTCTTTGTTTATGGTAAAATACTATTAAATTGTATGTGTGTGTGCATAGCACGCTTTCTTTATCCATTCATCTATTGATGAACACTCAGATTGACTCCTTATCTTTGTTATTATGAATACTGCTGTGATAAACATGGAAATGCAGATATCCCTTTGATACCCTTGTGGGGGATCAGTCAGAGTGGTGGGCAAAACTACAGGGAAAGGATGCAAACTTTCTGAAAGGTCAGAAGGTTCTGCAGAACCCTGAGAAAGAATAGCTGAAGTCAGCTGTTCTATAACCCTGAGGCAGAGAGCAAGGAGTAGATACAAGGGAGTGTGGGGGAATTTATCTTAAACAAGCCTGTTTACTTATGTTGACCAGTAACTGACTTTGATCATCTGTGTGATATTCCCTGAAAGGGGAACAATAAATGTTAATTACCTGCAGGTTGTGTTGGCTCCAGGTTTTTGGCATGGTGCCTACACTGAATAAAAACAAGCAGCTCCAGCTTCTCGAGGCTGCTCTCTGGACACTAGAGCCAGGCAGTCACCTAGCTGCTCTTACAGTACTTACCTGTGTCTGAGTGCTCGTTTCATCTGTCAACCAGGGTCTGCGGGACAGACCAGGCATATCCTGATTTCTTCTTTTTAATAGAGACCAAATAGTGAGATTGCAGGGTCATATAATAGTTCCATTTTTAATTTTTTGAGAAGTCTCCATGCTGTTTCCATAGTGGTTGTACTAATTTACATTCCCACCCACAGTGAATGAGAGTTCCCCTTTCTCCACATCCTTGCTAGCATCTGTTATTTTATTTCTTTTTTAAAAAATAATGGCCATTCTAAATGGGGTGAGATGTTATCTCATTGTGGTTTTGAATTACACTTTCTTTCTGATAGATGATGTTGAGCATTTTTTTCATGTATCTGTTGGCCATTCATGTATCTTCTTTTGATAACTGTCTATTCATGTCTTTTGCCCATTTTTAGTGGGATTGATTTTGTTGTTTTTTTGAGATGTTTTGTTCCTTGTATATTCTGGATGTTAGTCTCCTCTTGGATGAATAGTCTTCAAATATTTTCTCCCATTCAAGAGGTTGCCTTTTCACTCTGTCAATAGTTTCTATTCCTGTGCAGAAGATTTTTGCTTTACTATCATTACATTTGTCTATTTTTGTTGTTATTGTCTGTGCTTTTGGAGTCTTAGCCATGAACTGTTTGCCAAGTCCAATGTCCTGAAGAGTTTGGCCTCTGTTTTTTTCTAATATTTTTATATTTGGGGTCTTATATTTAATCCATCTTGTGTTGACTTTTGTACATAATGAGTAATGTAGTCCACTTTGATTCTTCCGCATATAGATATCCAATTTTCTCAGCACCATTTACTGAAGGGACTGCCCTTTCCCCAGTGTATGTTCTTGGTATCTTAGTAGAAAATTAGTTCACTGTAGATGTAAGGATCTATTTATGGCTTCTCTATTCTATTCCATTGGTCTAAATACTATTTTTATAATAATACCATATTTCATTTGCTGCATCCTTTTAATACGTTTTGAAATAAGATAATGTGATGTCTGCAGCTTTATTTCTTTCCCTCTCAGGTTTACATTGTCTATTTAGGCACTTTTGTGTTCTACATTAACTTTAAGATTTTTTACCCTATTTCTGTGAAAAATGATGTACATATATTTATAGGAATTGCATTGAATCTGTACATTGCTTTAGATAGTGTGGTCATTTTGACAATATTGATTATTTAGATTCACAAATATGGGATGTCTTTCCATTTGATTGTGTCCTCTTCAGTTCATCAGTGCTTTGCAGTTTTCCTTGTGGAGATCTTTCATTCTTTGGTTAAATATATTCCTAGGTGTAGCTACCGTAAACACAATTATCTTCTTGATTTTTTTCAGCTATTTTATTATTGGTTTAAAATGCTACTGATTTTTTATGCTGATTTGGTATCTTGCAGTGTTATTAAACATTTATCAGTTCTAATAATTTTCTGGGTAGAGTCTTTTGATGTTTCTAAATATAAGAACATGTCATTGGCAAAGAGTGACAATTTGACATTCTCTTTTCTGATTTGGATGCCATTTATTTCTTTCTCTCTCCTAGCTGGTCTAGCTAGAACTTCCAGTACTATGTTGAATAGATGTGGTTAAAGTGAGCATCTATGTCTTGTTCAAGTTTTTAGAGGAAAGGCTTTCAATTTTATCCATTTAATATGATGTTAGCTGTGGGTTTGTCATAAATGATCATTATTATTTGAGTATATGATTCTACTATTGCTAGTTTTAGAGAGCTTTTATCATAAAAGGATGGTTGGATTTTGTCAAATGCTTTTTATTCATTTGTTGGGAAAATAATATAGGTTTTGTCCTTCATTCTGTTCATGTGATGTGTCACAATTATTGTGTGTGTGTTGAACCATCCTTGCATCCTTGGGGAAAAATCCCACTTGATCATGGTATGTTCTTTTCAATTTGATATATTTAGTTTGCAAGTATTTTGCTGAGGAGTTTTGTATGTATGTTGGTTAAGGATATCAGTCTGTAGTTTTCTTTTTGTGGTGTATCCTTATCTGGTTTTGCTCTCCAAGTAATGCTGATAGCAAATTATCTTGTTGTTTGTCACTCACAGAATGAGTTAGAGTGAAATGTTTTGAAATAATTTTTAGGAGGATTGGTATTAGTTCATCTTTATACATTTAGTAGAATTTGGCAGTGAATCCATCTGGGCCTGGTTTTTTTTTTTGTTGTTGTTGTTGGAAGATGTTCTGATTCAATGTCACTACTCATTATTAGTCTGTTTTTGTTTTTTTGTTTGTTTATTGTTTTTGTTTTTGTTTTATATTTCTTCCTGACTCAGTTTTGGTGGGTTATATGCTTCAGGGAATTTATCTCTTTCCTCTAGGTTTTCAAGTTTGTTAGGGTATAGTTGTTCGTAGTAGTCTCAGTTAACCTTTTGTAATTTTGTGGTATCAATCGTATTTCCTTTTTCATTTCTGATTTTGCTTATTTTGGGTTGTTACTCGTCTTTATTGGTTAGTTTATCTAGCCATTTATTAATGTTATTTGTCTTTTTTAAGAACTTTTCATTTCCTTGTTCTTTTGTATTATTATTATTATTTTGGCCTGTATTTTGTTTATCTCTGACCTTTAATATTTATCTTCTGCTAATTTTGGGTTTGGTTTATCTTTGCTTTTCTAATTCCTTGAGGTATATCATTAGATTTTTAAATTTGAAATCTTCCTACTTTTTTGATGTGGTGACTATTGCTATAAACTTCCTTTTTAGTACTGCTTTCTGTCTCAAAACGTTTTGTTATGTTTTCATTTCATTTTCAATAGTTTCAAGAATTTTGTTTTTAATTTCCATGCCAGTTTCTTCATTGACAGAATGGGGTGCAGCAGCATTTTTATTTTTCATTTTTATTTTTTTGAGACGGAGTTTCACTCTTGTTGCCCAGGCTGGAGTGCAATGGTGCGATCTCGGCTCAACACAACCTCTGCCTCCTGAAGCGATTCTCCTGTCTCAGCCTCCTGAGTAGCTGGGATTACAGGCATGTGAGACCTCACCCTGCTCATTTTTTTGTTTGTTTGTTTTTTAGTAGAGATGGGGTTTCTCTATGTTGGTCAGACTGGTCTCAAACCCTCAACCTCAGGTGATCTGCCTGCCTCGGCCTCCCAATGTGCTGGGATTACAGGTGTGAGCCACTCCACCATGCCTTTATTAATTTTTATATATTTGTATAACTTTCAAATTTCCTCCTGGTCTATTTATTCTAGAGTCCGATTTAAATGCAACATTCTTTCTTGATTTTCTGTATTGGTGATCTGCTTAATGCTGAAAGTATGGTGTTACAGTTCCCCACTAATATTTTATCAAAGTCTGTATCTTCCTTTTGAACTGGTAACATTTGCTTTGTGAATCTGGGTGTTCTAGTGTTGAGTACATATATAATTATAATTGTTATATTACATTGCTGCATTGATGCCTTTATCATTTTATAATGACTTTCCTTGTCTTTTTAAAATGGCTTTTGAAGTAAAGTTTCTTATATGTGATGTAAGTATAGCTATTCTTGCTTGCTTAGCTTCTATTTGCGTGGAATATCTTTTGCTATACCTTTACTTTCAATCTATTTGCCTCTTTACAGGTAAAGGATGTTTCTTTTAGGCAACACATAATTGAATCTCATTTTGTCTTTGGTTTGTTTTTTTTTATCTATTCAGCCAGTCTACATCTTTTAAGTATATATTTTAATTAATTTACATTTAAGATTACAATTGATAAGTAAGGTTTTACTTTTGTGTGTGTATTTTTTTTTTTTTTTTTTTGAGACAAAAGTCTTGTTCTGTCACCCAGGCTGGAGTGTATTGGCAGGATATCAGCTCACTATAGCCTCTGCCTCCCAGGTTCCAGTGATTCTCTGGCCTCAGCCTCACAGATAGCTGGAATTACAAGGCACGTGCCACCACAGTCAGCTAATGTTTGTATATTTTAGTAGAGACAGGGTTTCACCATTTTGACTAGGCTAGTCTCAAACTCCTGACCTCAGGTGATCCGCCCACCTTGGCCTCCCAAAGTACTAGTATTACAGGCGTGAGCCACAGCACCTGGTCTATTGGTGTTTTATTGTTAATTGTTTTCTGGTTGTTTTGTGTGTTCTTTATTCTTTTTTTTTTTTTTCTCTCTCTTATTAATGGTCATTATGGTTTGGTGGTTTTCTGATCTGGTATCGAGTCTTTCTTTTTATTTGTATATTTGCTTTACAAGTGAGTTGTATACTTTTAAGTTTTTTCATGGTATTAAATGTCAGAACCTCCTGTAATTAGATGAGAATCTCAGAGCCTCCTGTATTTAGATGTCTAAATCTCCTGCTAAATTTGGGAAGTTTTAAATTAGTATTAGATTTTTGAAACTTCAGTTCTCTCTTCCCCTTCTGGAACACATAGTTTGTATATTTGGTTGCTGCATGGTATGCCATATATCATGAAGACTTTGTTCATTTTTTAATTGTTTTTATTTATTTTTGTTTCATTGGGTTATTTCAAAACACTTGTCTTCAAGTTTTGGAATTATTTCTTCTGCTTAATCTACTCTATTATTGAAGATTTTAAATGTATTCTGTATTTTATTGATGAGGTTTTCATTTCCAAAATTTCTGTTTGATTTTTAAATATCTCTTTCATATTATTTTATATCTTTGCTAAATATCTCATTCATATCTTGAATAGTTTTTCTGATTTCCTTGTATTGTTTGTCAGAAATCTCATGTATTTTACTGAGATTCTGTAGAATCAATAACTTGAATATTTTTTAAGAGTTTCATGAATTTATTTTTAATTGAGATTTGTTTCTAGAGGATTATTATGTTCCTTTGGCAGTATCATATGTTCTTGCTTGTTTGTGTTTCCTGTGCCCTTATGTTGATACCTGTGCACCTGGTGTAATAGTTGCTTCTTTCAATTTTTGAATTTTTCTTTCATGGAGTGAACATTTTCCCAAAGATTTTTCCGTGGTCTTGGTTGGGTAGGGCACTTTGGCTTTGATTCTGGGGGCATGCAGTATTGTAGCCTCTGTATGATTTCTTCAGCTATAAACAGCCTTAGTGGTTTTTGTGGTATCTACTCACTTCAGGGGCTAAGGGTTCAGTTATTAATGGATGCTGCGGTGAAGTTTTGCTGGAGGTTAGGACACTATGTAGGCCAGACCTCAGGGCCCGTAGTGGCAGCAACGGGCTGAGCAGGCATGTCTTTGGGCCAAAGGGCATCATTTGTGGGCACTGGTGTTAGCAGATACAATAAGGTGAATTACTGAGCTTCCAGGTGGCTTTGTTTTATAAATGACAGTAGTGGCAGCAGTGGGCTGGGTGTGTGGGTAGGTTCTTGGGCTTATTGTCAGACAGCATGGGACAGACAATGGAAATGGCAGTGCTAGGATCACCCTTTGGGATCTGAGCAATGCATACTGGTTTTGGTTATGGCTGCAATGGGCAGGTAAGGCCAGTCTTCAGGTCTGTAGGTGGCATATGCAGGCAAGTGTCAGCTAGATGGTAGCAGCCTGCTGGCCAATCCCAAACTCCGCCCCTGGGGAGGAGTATTCAGGTGCCACTGATTTTATAGTTGGCTGGGTAATCCTCTGTCCCCTGGACTGTGTTCTATGGAGCAGTGCTGGGACAGACAAAGTTGGGCTGGGCAGGCTTGTCCCCAGGCCCCTCAATAGTCTCTACCATCGTCAGCCATGGTAGGCAAAGACCTCAGGCTACTGTAGAATGATCAGATGTGAAGTGGCAGCAATCACGCCACTCACTACCTTGCCACTGGGAAGGGTGGTGCCACGTTTTGTGGTGGCAATCTAGGCTGACAGTTGGGGAATGCATGCACCACTCACACATTTTTCCCAGTGCTGCTCTTGCCCCACCTGCAATAGTGATAGACCATGCCTTGGTCATGCTTCAGTCCCTGATACAGGAGCCTGTGCTTTGGTCATGCCTCGGCCCTCACTGTGGTAGCCTGTAGTCACTCTCACCTCAGCCCAAGTGACAACAGTCCACATTTCTCTTGCACCTCAGCCACAGCACCCCTGAGCTCCAGAACAATGAGCAATCTTCTGGTTATAAGGTCTTAAAGTGGAAATTTGCCGTAGCTGCCTAAGTCCAGGGAGCCTGTGGGACCCACAGAGACCTTCCTCCCTGGAGTAACGCCATCACACCATCTCCTGGCAGTTTCAGAGTCCAGGAGGGTTAAGAGGTTCCCTCATGGCTAGGATTACAGGAGTCTGTGGAAAGAATGTGGAACACTAAGAGTCTGTCACTTATACTTTCACCATATTAAGGAGTCTATCTCGGCTTCCAGTCCACCCTGGCCAAGCAGGCTGCCTTGCTTCATTCTCCATCCTTGCTTTAGGTAATTCCTGATACTTTTCTCTTGAATTCTAGTGTTTTCTCTGGGATGATATTTGAAGTTTGATTATCTACTCACTATTTTGTTTCTTCTTAGTGGAGGGAGTGAGTACAAAATGTCTTATCTGCCATCTCAAAGCCCCTTCTGTCACCAATGTATTTTTAAAACCTAATTCCATCTTGAAATTAAAACTAGTAAAAACATTAAAAAGTTGAGGCTGAGCATGGTGGCTCACACCTGTAATCTCAGCACTTTGGGAGGCCAAGGCAGGCAGATCACCTGAGGTCAGAAGTTCGAGACCAGCCTGGTCATGATGGTGAAACCCCAACTCTACTCAAAATATAAACATTAGAGCGTGGTGGCACGTGTCGGTAATCTCAGCTACTCAGGAAGCTGAGGCAGGAGAATCACTTGAGACTGGGAGGCAGAGGTTGCAGCGAACCGAAATTATGCCACTGCACTCCAGCCTAGGTGACAGAGTGAAAAAAAAAATTGAAAATGCCTCATTTTAATAAGATGCAAAATTCTAAGTTAGTTAGACATTAGGAAACAAGTTTAGCAATATATTTAAAGATTACTATACCACAATAATAAAGTTGTATTTTTTTCACTTAAAACAATACAATATTAAATATCTTAAATAAATTTTTTATTGGGGAAACACAAGGAGAAACCTTGCATTTTACAAACTAACAATCATTTAAGTAAAATCTGTGATTCATTCATTAAGGAAACTAATAAAAGAGGGAAGAATTGAAACTTCTTTACATGTAAAATAACTATCTCTAAGTCTCATAGCTAACGTCTATCCTAAAAAGCTGACATATTGCATTTATTCAAATTAAAGTCAGAAACAATAAAAATTGGTAACTCATTGTTACTGAGCACCATTGTCTGTAAAGTTCTATTAAGAGTGAATGATCGGGAAAATAAACATTATTAATCTATTTCTTCTCTTTCTGTATTTGAAATAAACATACAAACACTTTAATTTTACAGAAAAAAATATTAAAAGGCAACAAAAGTAAATATTTTCTGTACTTAAAAAAAAAGCTCAAAAAGTTGCTGGTCATTTATTCTGCCTTTCCCCACCCGCCCCCCCTCCCCATATGTCTATAGATTACAGTTACTGCCCTCGCTCCTTCTTTCCCAGTTGCATTTATTATTATTGCCTGTGAGGGTCTTTTTCTTTCCCAAATAATCAGCATAATCAAATGTGATTGAATGGAATGATAAATTAGTCCCATGCGATTTCACCAACTTTTTATTTTTCAGAGGAGCAAGAGAAAAAAAATTATAGAAATGTTTTGAAGCTTTCTATTAGAAACTGAAAACATATAGTAATTTTTAAAAGAACATATGATCATCAGATTGTCAAGTTTGTGAAGGTTCTGAGATTTTACCAGGCTACAAGTTAACCTCTTAGTTTGCTGCAGTTTTGTGGAACCTAACAGAAGACACAATACTTCTGAGTCACGGAAGTATTGCTCACGGCACAGAAAGAAACATGGACATCAGTACATACACGTTACTTCCCCTTGTCCCCAGATCTCATGGGAGTAACAGAGAGGTACCCGGATGACACATGCACAGGAGTGGGTTGCATTACAGGAGAAATTACTTTAAGAGACCCAAAATTTTGTAACTGGTAATGAGCATTCTTTCCCTTGCTCCAGGCCACAGTTTGCGGAATGCCGCCCTACATCAATAACCACTCTATCATTTTCATACCAAAGGAAAAGAACAATTTTCTAATATCATTTATTATAATCAAATGTATGCATTTGACTTTTACACATGACAGTTTTTTTTTTTTTAAACTAGGATTGAGAATTCAGAATAGTTCATTGGCTGCTGTCGTTACGTCTCTTCATTTCTTTTAAAACATAGTATTCACATGTTTGGTTTTCTTTTCAGTGACTTTAAAAGCAAACAGGCAAGTTTCCTTTTAGACATCAAATATTATGGATTTTCCTATTTCCCTGTGATATTATTTAACTATGTATCCTAAGTGGATGTTAACTCTTAACTTTAATTCAACTCAGGCTTAAAAATTTGGGCAAGTATTCTTTACAGTGATTCTGGGTACTCAATATTGCATCTCATTAGGCTGCACACATTATTAGGAAGTCTAAATTTCAGTGATACTAATTTTAATTACTTTGTTAAAGTAATGATGGTTAGCTCTCTTGCTCATAAAAATAATTCCCTTTTTCAAATAGCAAGTAATATCTATAATGGTAAAGCATTCTCTTTCAACCGATTGATTGTAGCCTATGTTGATGATTCTGCCTGAATCTATCCTTTCAACATAAGTAGCAAGATGATGATTTTCTTGGTACTCTCCATATTTTTAAAAGTGAATTACTTGACAAATTTGTATTAAGAATTCACTAAATGTGAACCAATGTGAACAACAGGTTTTTATAGAAAGTTGTATTAAATCTTTATTTCATCTGCTTTTTTTTTTTTTTTTTTTTTGTAGAAAGTAGTTTGTGTCATGATGTTCCCAGTAATGGAAATATTTTTCTCTCTTAAATAATCCAACGGACAATCAATATTTAGTTTTATGTTTATATTTTCCAAAATTGAAATATTGCGGCATGCTTAAAGCTGTATCTGGTGTAAGATGGAAAACCCTATTATTTATTGTAGACATCCTTGCTCTTTGGCACAACAAAATCCCCTGCAATCATAGAGTGTTTACCAAATCTCCAAAGTCTGTTTCTTTATTCACATTAATACCTGGGTGGGATGTAGTTTATTGCTTCTGAGTGTCATATTTTCTAGGTTCTCTCTGTGGTAAAGATTAGAAAATACATTTTTTAAATTGATTATAAAAATTTAATTTTCCAAGTCCAATACAGATTTTTTCAAATGTAAATCTTTTTTGTACTTTTACTCTGAATACTTTTATTCCTAATTTCATTTATACACTTTCTATTTCCTACCCTAAACATTTATAAAATAGTTAACATAACAATATTAATTTCTAAAAGATGAAATGAACTTTTCTTATTTTTTCATGGAATATTATTCTTAAAATTCAAGACTAAGAATATATTGTAAGAATACATGTTAGTTACTTATACATGTGGCCAAGCTGACTTATGCTTGAAAAACTGTTTTCATTTTATTTTAAATTTTGGTTTTGATTATTTTACTTTTTAATTTATTTTAGAATATTTCAAAACAATATGTATTGCCCACAATATCTTGAAAAAGAACAGTTATAGGACACACAATTCCCTATTTGAAAACTTACTACAATGCCACAGGAACAAAAATGTGTGGTACTAGCATAAAGATAAACTGACAAATCAACAAAATAGAACCTTTGCATTTACGGTCTTCTTGTTTACAAAGGCACCAAAACAATTGAATGGGGAAAGAGTAGTCTTTTCAGCAAATGATACTAGAATAACTGCACATACACATGTAAATGAATGAATGAAAGTGAACCCTACTTCTAATCATGTATAAAATTAACTCAAAAGAAATCATAAATATAAATGTTAGAGCTCAACTATGCAACTCTTAAAAGAAAATACAGGAGTAAATCTTCATGAACTTAGGTTAGGTAATGTTTTCTTAGATATAACACCAAAAGAACAAATGTGGAAGAAAAATAATAGATAAATTAGAGTGGTTTCGAAATTTAAAATCGTTGTACTTCAAAGAACACCATCATGAAAGTGAAAAGACAATTCACAGAATGAGAGAAAATATTTGCAAATTATAGATCTGATAAAAAATTGTATCCAGAAGATATAGAGAATACTTACAACTCAATAATAAAAAGGGTTAGTAAGTCCATTTAAAATGGGCAAAGGACTTGAAGAGATGTATTAATGTTCAGTCACTTCAATCAAAAGGATATATGACTATCAATTAATGCATCAAATGTCCATCATTAATCATTAGGCAGATGCAAATTAAAACCACAAAGAGATACCACGAATCACTTACCTGAATGGCTTAAAATAAAAAAAATAAATAAAACTGCCAAATGTTTATGAGGATGTGGAGAAGTTGAATCACTCATAAATAGCTGGTGGGAATGTAAAATGGCACAACCACTCTAGAAAACAATTTGGCAGCTTCTCACAAAACTAAGCATGCGCGTTCCACATGACCAAACTATTGTACTCCTGAGTATTTATTCCACATAAATAAAAATTATGTTTATGCAAAAACAAAAGCAATACAAACTAAAAAGCTGTACATGAATGTACCTATCAGTTTTATTTATAATACACTTAAACTAGAAACAACCGTCTTTTGTTTAATGGGTAATTGGTGAAACAAGCTATGATACATCCTCAACATAGAATACCACTCAGCAGTAAAGAGTAATGAAATAATGACATACACATCAACTTGGAAGAATATTCAGGGTATTAATCAGAGATAAGAAATCTAATTCTAAAAAATATTACATATTGTACAAATCTGCTTATATTAGATCTTTAGAATGAAACATTTTCACAAATGAAAAACAGATTAATGGTTTCCAGGGGCTTGAAAATGGGAGCATATGGAGAGTGTGTGTGTCTACAAAAGGGCGACAAGCAGGGTCTTTGTAGTGATGTAAATGTCCTATAACTTGACTGTATTAATGTCGGTATCCTGGTTGTGATATTGCACTATAATTCTGCAAGACGCTTCCATTGTAATAAACTGGGTAAAAGGTAGAGTGATCTATTTGTATATGAATCACCAGTACTGTTAAACAAACTAACACCAAATGAGAAAAATAAAAAAAGAGAGCTGTGTTAATAGAATTATTTACATATGTGTTACCTTGACTCTTACTGTGATTTCTCAGGAAGTAAAGTTTTCTGGTTGTTTTAATGTCATAATAATAAACAGCTGTTCATCACAGATTTCAAGATCATCCCTCTTTGTAACTGTTGACAAATGTCCTCCCATTACTTTGATTTAGAATCTCACAGACAGCTTTTTTTGGGGGGATATATATTATGTTTATGTATTCTTTTGTACAATTAGTTTTCTCACTGCTTTCATTGATATTTTCTAATTGCTAGTTAATTTTCTATTGTAATTCCATAGCATCTGCTCTTTGATACTGTTTGATTCTCATTTTCTTTTGGAAAAATAATCACAGATATATGGGTGCTAGTATTTAGTTGGTGGAAGTTGCTCCATGGCACTGATTCACATCCACTTCCAGGTAGACTGCCTGTGGATAATTATGACCTGTGGAACTTAATGCTGAAACAATTCTTAAACAAGGTTAGCATGTTCTCATGGGGAATTTGATACTGATGAACCAACAACCTAAGCTGGTGAACTCCTCCGAGAACTTGGCAAATTCATTCATTATGTCACCACCTTTGTGACTGAAAGTGATCAAGTCTCAGGAAAAACAGAACAAAGGCCCAGGGAGTTCATGGCAAAGTCAGGAGACGGGGGGGCATGGTGTCTTCACTGACTCTCAGTTTTATGTCATACCAGTTAGAAGGGATGACGGACAGAGTGAGAGATCCAGGGCAGGACCACTACATTTGCACAATCAAGCATCATTTCTGCGGTGCCTTCTACATTCTTTTACCTCTTTTTATAGCTACGATTGTTTCTCTTAGCTCTTGAAATTTCTATCCACCGTTTCACTTACTCTTACTTTTGTTTCTCTTGCCAGCTTGTACAACCATAGGAACATGAATATGAATTTTATGTCCTATAATTTTGAATCGTGGTAACGTAGCAATTTAGGAGAAAGTTTTTTGGGGGGGAGGAAATAATATGAAATATCAAAACATTTCTCTTGTTATTTATTCACTTGTTAAATGTTAAGATTCTGGTATCATTTTTTCCTTCTGGCTAAAAAACTTTGTCTAGAAATTCTTTTAGAGCAAATTGGTTTACTTCAAAGAGTTTTCTTTCTTTTTGTCTGAGAATGTCTTTGTTTCATCTTAATTCCTTAAGGATATTTTCTGTATATATAAATACCAGAGTTCATTTTAGCAACTTTAAAAATATTGTGGCACTTCCTTTTATTCTCCATAATTTCTGACAAGAATTTCAGTCACCCAAATTATTGCTGTCCTGTAAGCAAAGGATTGTTTTTCCTCACATTGTTTTTCTTCCTCAGGATTTTTGCTTTGTGTTTTTGATAATAATGTGTCTGAGTATTTTTTGCGGGGGAGTTGTACTTTTTTTGAAATTTAGCATGATTCCCAAATCTGTAGTTTTATGTCTTTTGCCAAACTTGAGGGGTTTTTGAATATAGCTATTTGAAATATGTTTCAAAAATACCCTTTTTTTTCTGCCTCATCTGGAACCCCAAAGACACAAATGTTAGATCATATGTTATTGTTCTACAACTCTATTAGACCATATGCATTTCTTTTATTTTTATCTCTTTTCTCTGTATTGTTTGTATAACTAACTCTTACTAATCTATTTTCAGATTTACTGATTCTTGTATTTCCCATTTCCTATCTGTTATTTTTCTAAATTATTTATGTTAAAATTATATAAATAACATAAATTTAACCTGTTAACAATTTAAAGCGTATGTTACATTATTGTTAATTATATGTACTTTGTTGTATAGCAGATCTCAAGAACTTTTTATCTTGCATTACTGAAAATATGTACCCATTGAACAAATCCCTGTTTCTTCCAACCCCATCTGCTAGCAACCTCTATTCTATTTTCTATTTTTCTGAGTTTGATTACCTTATATACATCATATAAATGGAATCATTCAGTATTCGGTTTTTTTTTTTTTTTTTTTTGTGATCTCCTCAAGGTTCCTCCGTGTTGTAGCATATGACAAGATATCTTTCTTTTGTAAGACTAATTATATTCCATTGTATGTATGCACCACATTTGCTTTACAAATTCATTCATAGATGGACGTTTATTTTGGATCCACCTCTTGACTATTGTGAATAATGCTACAATAAACACTGATGTGCAAACATCTCTTTGAGGCCCTATTTTTAATTTCTTGGATATATAATCAGAAGTGGAACTACTGGGCTGGTTTGTGGCTCACGTTTGTAATCCTAGCACTTTGGGAGGCCAAGATGGGTGGATCACCTGAGGTCAGGAGTTCGAGACCAGCCTGACCAATATGGTGAAACACCCTCTCTACTAAAAATACAAAAATTAGCGGGTGTGGTGGCGGGGCCTGTAGTCCCAGCTGCTCGGGAGGCTGAGACAGGAGAATCGCTTGAACCCTGGAGGCGGAGGTTGCAGTGAGCCAATATCACGCTACTATACTCCAGCCTGGGTGACAGAGTGAGACTCCATCTTATAAAAAAGCAAAAAGTAGTGGAACTGCTGAGGCATACGGTAAAGAATAAAAATACTCTATTTTTATTTTTTGAGGAACTTTCATCCTGTTATTCATAGTGTCTATATTGTTTTACAATTTCACAGTGTGCAAGAATTCCAGTTTCTCCAGATTCTCATCACTTGTTATTTTCTATTTGTCATTGTTGTCATTTGATAGCAGCTGTCTTAACAGATGTAAGCTGATATCTTACTGTGGACTAAATTTGCAATTATTTGATTATGATCTTGAGCATCTTTTCATACATCTTTGGCCATTTGTATAGCTTCTTTAGAGAAAAATCTCAAGTATTTTGTCCATTTCTTAATTGAGTTATTTGTTTTTTTGTTTTTATTATTAGGTTGTAGAAAACCTTTATATATTGTGGATATTAACCCTTTATCTAATATATGCTTTGCAAATATTTTCTCAGATTATGTTGGTTGCCTTTTCACTTTATTTATTGTTTCCTTTGCTGTACAAAAGATTTTAAGTTTAATGTGGTATAATTTATCTATTTCAGTCTTTTTTACCTGTGCTTTTGGTTTCATTGGACCTTCTATTGCCCTGAAGCTTTTCTCTTATGTTTTCTTCTAGGAGTTTTATGGTTTTAGGCCTTATGCATAAATCTGTGAGTTAATGTGTATACATGTTGTAAAATAAGACCCATCTCCATATTTGGCGTGTGGATATTCAGTTTCCCAAACACCACTTGTTGTTGTTTTATTTTTAACTTTACTTACTTTCACCAGTTTATTATAAAGGATACAATTCAGGAGCAGTCAATATGAAGAGATGTAAATGGCAAGGAAAGATGGATTGAGTAAGTAACCCTGCTAAATAGCCATGATTGAGAAAATCCCCCATCAGTTGTGCTCTCCAAGAGCAGCTTACTGCAAAGAGACATCCTTACCATTATGACTTATATGACTTACGTGATGCTCACTTTGTAACTATCACAAAGCCAGACACAGACTCCGTAAATTCCCCTTTTTCTTCCATAAACAATCAAATGAACAATTTTATCTTCAGTGATCAGAACAAAATACTTGTTAACCAAGTTTTGCTTAAGATTCTGTCCTTCCCACAGGCCTTGAACTTTGACCCACCCTCAGTCTGAGCTTTCATACAACTTCTCTTCATGCCTCCTCCTAAGAATAGGTTAACTTCAGGGTGAAATATCCTCTGATCTAGGATCTAATTTTGCCACACTCCACACTGCCCTCCAGCTTCCATCTGCTTTCAGATCTTTTTTGCTCCTCTCTATGAAAGTAACCCCTTATCTTCTTAACCTTTCAGATACTTGCAGATCTTTTGCTTGGTGCTTGCCATCTATTGCAATACTCCTTTAGATAAAGTCAATTCTTACCTACAATCAAATTCATTTTATTTGACAATATTTACAAACAACCCCAGGATGACAACAATTACACTCTCAATACTGTTATCACACTTTCATGATTACACCAACACCAACCATATCTGCCTGTTGGTCCCTAACTTTCCAGGGCTCCATAGCTTCTCTCAGCACAAAGGCTCTGCCATGGCTGGTGTGAGTTGGCTAGCAAACCTGCAGAAAACATCCCCAGGAAGAATTAACTGGGCCTTCAGTGATCTTTTGCAAGCTCAAGATTGGCTTCAACTTGGAGTCACTGGGCTGATGTCTCTAATAACTGGTCAAGGTTACCCACTTAGTTTTAAATGAGAAAATATCCAGGGTCTGAAGAATCAAGTAAAATCACTCAAATTCAGTATTTATGTTTATTAAGAGGGAAGGAAATTGTAAAACACTTACATTTCTTACCTCAAAAGGAAAAAAAAATAAGTATGTATTTACTTAAGACATGTAATTCAAGTATTATTTCCAGGATAACAAATCATTTAGCAAACAATTATGTCTGAACACTTCTAGGAGTTACCAAGTCTCATGACATAAAATTTAGCATTAAACTCTGACATTCAGATGACAAAATACAGAACAGATTTTCCACTGTCATAAATTCTCCAATCTGCAAAAAAAGAAAAACATATTTTTATGAATGTTTGTAACTTATCAGTTTATCTACCACACTTTCTAATGGGAATGTATTCATTTCTCTGCAGCTGTAATGAGAAAGATATGTTTCCTATTTCTTTTCCAGGGTAGCATTCTCAAAGTTAAGCCCTGAGATTCTGTTCAAAATTACCCTAAAACAGACCAGATTTCAGAACCTTGCCACAATCACTCTGTGAAAGAAAAAGGTAGATAAAAATATTTAACAAATATAAGACTAGATACCTATTGATTTTCTTCTTTGCAATTTTTAACTATTTTTTTTTTTATTTCAACTTTTATTTTAGATTCAGGAAGCACATGTGCAGGTTTGTTACATAAATATATTGCATAATTCTGAGGTTTGGGGTACAAACGATCCCATCAACCAAATAGTGAGCATAGTACCCAATGGGTAGTTTTTCAGCCCTTCATCTCCTCCTCTACTCCCTCTAGGAGACTCCCAGTTTCCTGTGTGTCCAATGCTTAGTTCCCTATTGTAAGTGAGAATAAGTGGGATTTGGTTTTCTGTTTCTGTGTTAATTCACTTAAAGTAATGGCCTCTAGCTGCTTCCATGTTGCACAAAGGACATGATTTTTTGTTCCTTTTTATGACTGTGTAGTATTCCATGGTGTATATGTACCACATTTTCTTTATCCAATCCGCTGTGGATGGGAACCCAGCTTGATTCCAATGTCTTTGCTATTATGAATAACACAGCAATAAACATGTGTGTGCATGTGTCTTTTTGGTAGAATAATTTATTTTTCTTTGGGTATATACACAGTAAGGGATTCCTGGGTTGGATGGTAGCTCTATGTTAAGGTATTTGAGAATTCTCTGAACTGTTTTCCACAGCTGATGAACTAATTTACATCCCCCCAACAGTGTATAAGCATTTCCTCTTCTCTGCCAGCGTCTATTTTTTTTTTTTTTTGACTTTTTACAAATAGCTATTCTGACTGTCCAAACACCATTTGTTGAAGCATCATTTCTCCATTGCATAGTCTTGACAGTCTTGTCAGAGATCATTTGGCCATGGATGTGAAGGCTTATTTCTGTATTTCCTATTTCTATTTCTAGATTCATTTATATTTCATTTCTCTATGTGTCTGTCTTTATGCCAATGCCATACAGTTTTGATTTGTAATATATAGCTTTGTAATATATTATAAAATCAGAGTAAGAGGACTCTAGACGTTTGTTTATCTTTCTCAAGATGGTGTTGGGTATTTGAGGTCCTTTGAGAGTCCATAGGATGTTTTTCCTGTATTTTCAAAAAATGCCAGTAGAATTTTGATTGGAATTGGATTGAATATAGATTATTTGGAGTAGTATGGACAGTTTAACAATACTAAGTCTTTCAAATCATGGAATGTGATACCTTTTTATTTATTTGCATCTTTTTCCATTTCTTCAACAAATGTCTTATAGTTTTCAGTGTACAAGTCTTTCACCCCTTACGTTTATTCTTAAGTATTTCGTTCATTTTGAGGCTAGTATAAATGGAACTGTTTAATTACATAATTTTTTGTATTGTTCATTGTTAGTATAGAAACATGACTGACTTTTGAATGTGATTTTTTCTTTTCTTTTTCTTTTTTTGTCTTACTCTGTCACCCAAGCTGGAGTACAGCAGCCCAATTTTGGCTCACTGCAACCTCCACCTCTAGGGTTCAAACAATTTCCCTCTGCCTCCTGAGTAGCTGGGATTACAGGTGTGCACCACCGCACTTGGCTAATTTTTGTGTGTGTGTATTTTCTGAGAGATGGGGTTTCACCATGTTGGGCAGGCTGGTTTTGAACTCCTGACCTCAAGTGATCCATCTGCCTCGGCCTACCAAAGTGCTGGGATTACAGGCATGAGCCACCACTTCCTGCCTTGAATGTGACTTTCCATATTGCAACTTTGGCAAATTTGTTTATTAGATTTCACCTTTCTTTTGTGGGGTTTTTGGGGGCATTCTACATATAAGATCAAATAATCTATAAACAGATAATTTCAGTTCTTTCTTTCCACTTAGATTCCTTTCTTTTTCTTGCCTATGCTCTGATTAGGACTTCCAGTACTGTGTTAAATAGAAGCAGTGAAGATTAGCATCCTTGCTTTCCTCCTGATCTTAGAGGGAAAGCTTTTATTTTTCACCGTTAATATAATATTATCTTTGGGTTCTAATATATATGGCCTTTATTATGTTGAGAAAGTTTCCTTCTAGTGCTAATTTGTAGAGTGAATTTTTTAATCATTAAAGGGAGTTTACTTTGTCTGCAATTATCATGCATATTAGTTTGTTTTGTGTTGCTATAAAGAAATACCTGAGACTGACTAATTTATAAAGAAAACAAGTTTATTTGGCCCCGGTTATGTAAGCTGTACAAGAAACATTGCACTGGCATCGGCTTGGCTTCTGGTGAGGGCCTCAGGAAGCTTTTACATATGGCAAAAGGCAAGGGGAACTAGCATGTCACGTGGCCAGAGAAGGGGCAAGAGAAGGGGAGGGATGCCATGCTCTTTAAAAAAAAAAAAAATTCAGTTCTCATGTAAACTAGTAGAATGAAAACTGCAAGAATTCACTCATTACTGCAGAAAGGGCACCAAGCCATTCATGAGGGATCAGCCCCTCATGACCCCACCACCACCCAGTAGGCCCCACCTGCAACATTGGGGATCACATTTTAACATGAGGTTTGGAGAAGATGAAATCATTTGATTTTTATCATTTATTCTCTTATTGTGGTGTATTATATTCATTGATTTTCGTACGTTGAACCATCCCTGCATCCTAATGATAAATTTGTCTTGGTCATAACATATGATCCTTTCAATATGCTACTGACTTCTATTTGCTAGACTTTTGTTGAGAAATCATGTATATTTGTTTATTGCATAATGTTGGCCTTTAATTTTCTTTCCTTTTGTCTTTGTCTGGCATTGGTATCAAGGAATAATGTTGACTTCATAATATGAGTTTGGAAGTATTCTCTTTTCTTCAATTTTTTGAAATAATTTTTAAAGGATTGTCATTAACTCTTCCTTAAATGTCTGGTAAAATTTATCTGTGAAGTCATCTTGTCCTGATGAAGTTTTTTTAATGCATTTGAAAGTTTTTCATTGCTGATTTAATCCCCCTATGTCTTGTAAGTCTGTTCAGATTTTCTATTTCTTCAGTCTTAGTATGTTCATTCTTGATTCAGTTTTGATACCCTGTATGCTTTTAAGAATTTATCCATGTATTTTAAGTTATTCATTGTGTTGACGTATAATTGTTTGCAGTATTCTTTTATAATCATGTTTACATCTATGGCTACAGCCTCTTCTTTCATTTCTGATTTCGTTTATTTGAGCCTTCTCCCTCTTATTTCTGTAGGTAATCTTGCTTAAGATCATCCATTTTGATCTTTTCACTAAAAATTTGATTTTTTTTTTTTTTTTTTTTGAGATGGACTCTCACTCTTTCATCCAGGCTGGAGTGCAGTGGCACAATCTCATCTCACTGCAACATCTGCCTCCCGGGTTCAAGTGATTCTCCTGCCTACAGCCTCCAGAGTAGCTGGGTCTACAGGACACCACACCAGGCTATTTTTTTTGTGTGTATGTGTTTTTATTAGAGACAGGGTTCACTATGTTCGCCAGGATGGTCTCGAACTCCTAACCTCAAATGATCCACCTGACTCAGCCTCTCAAAGTGATGGGATTATAGACGTGAGCCACTGGGCTGAGCCTTGTTGATCTTTTCTATGATTTGAGATATTTCTTCTTTTTAAATTAAGGTGCCTGTTATTGTATATTTCCCTCATAGTTCTGATTCTTCTTCATTGCATGAGTTTTGGTGTGCTGTGTTTCCATTTTCGTTTGTTTCAAGATATTTTCTAATTTCATGTGATTTCTTCTATTATTCATTTGTTTTTTCAAAAGTGAGTTAAATGTTATTCATGTAAATTTTCCAATTTTCCTACTGCTATTGACTTCTAGTTTTTTTCTATTGTGATTGAAAAAGATATTTGTATTATTTGAGTTTTCTTAAATTTGTCATGCCAGGTTTAGTGGCCTAAAATGTGATCTGTCGTGGGGAGTGTTTTCTGTGTGTGCTTGAGAATAATGTGTATTCTGGTGCTGTTGCATAGATTATTCTGTGTGTGTGTATTCCTTTCAAGTGTTGTGTTGTATGATTCAACTCCTCTATTTCTTTTGAGACAGAGTCTTGCTCTGTCACCCAGGCTGGAGTGCAGTGGCACAATCTCGGCTCACTGCAACCTCCACCTCCTGGGTTCAAGCGATTCTCCTGCCTCAGCCTCCCAAGTAGTTGGGATTACAGGCGCCCACCACCACACCCGGCTATTTTTTGTATTGTTAGTGGAGATAGGGTTTCACCATGTTGGCCAGACTGGTCTTGAACTCCTGACCTTAGGTGACCTGTCTGCCTCGGACTCCGAAAATGCTGGGATTACAAGCATGAACCACCGTGCCTGGCCTCAAGTCCTCTATTTCTTACTGACCGTCTGTCTCATTATTTTATCTTTTTTTTTTTTTTTTGGAAGTAAAGCATTGAAATTTTCTACTATTATTGTGTTACTATTTATTTTCCCCTTTAATTCTGTCAATGTTCATTTCATATATTTGGGTGCTCTGATATTAAATGTATATATACTTACAATTATTGTATCTTCCTGTAAATTGACCTTTTTATCATTATATAATATTCTTCATTGCATCTTGTGACAGTTTTTGTCTTAAAGTCTATTTTATCTGATACGTCTATAGCCACCGCTGCTCTCTTGTGGAAAATATTTCTCATTCTTTTACTTTAGGTTTCTGTGTGCCTTGGCAACTAAGGCAAGTCTTTTGGAAAAAGCATTTGGTTCTGCATATTTTCAAATCCATATAGCCACTTTATGTCTCTTGATTAGGAAGCTTAAGGCATTTAAAATTAAAGTAGTTACTTTAGCAAAATTCTTAAATTATTTAAAAAATAAAAAGTTGTAGAATTAAATAATAAAAATAAATTACTTTCTTTCTTTCTTTCTTTCTTTTTTTCTTTCTTTTTTTTTTTTTTTGGAAACAGCGTTTCACTCTTGTTGTCCAAGCTGGAGTATAATGGCATGATCTTGGCTCACTGCAAACTCTGCCTCCTGGGTTCAAGAGAGTCTCCTGTCTCAGCTTCCGGAGTAGCTGAGATTATAGGTGCACACCACCACACCTGGCTAATTTTTTGTATTTTTAGTAGAAATGAGGTTTCACTATGATGGCCAGGATGGTCTCAATCTCTTGACCTCTTTGGCCTCTCGATCCACCTGCTTTGGCCTCTCGAAGTGCTGGGATTACAGGAGTGAGCCACCAAGCCCGGCCTCTATCTATCTTACAGTTATTTTCTTTCTCACTTTCTTTTGTGTATCTTACATAGATATTTTCTTTATGATTAGCGGGGAGCTTATATCAAACATTTATAGTTATGACAATCTATTTTCAGCTAATAACTCATCAGCTTTTCTTGTATACAGTAACTTTACTTTTTTACACCTCCCCACCCTCACTTTGTGTCATTGATGTCACAAATTACATCTTGGTGTATTATGTATCCATTAACATCATTTTATAATTACAGTTATTTGTATACTGTTTTCTTTTAAATTCGATTCTAGAATTAAAAGTGCCTTATATACCACCATTTCAGTATTGCCTACTTATCATTACATTTACCTTTACCAGCAAACTTTATACTATTGTATGTTTTGTTTGCTATATAGCATTCGTTTGTTTTGACTGATGGGACAATTGGCAATGTATACTTTCATCATTCTAAATAAATCATTCCACTCTCTTTTGACTTGTAAGGTTTCTTCTAAAAATCCACTGATAATATAAGAGTAGTTCTCTTGTACATGACAAGTTTTTCTCTGCTGCTTTCAAGATCCTTTCTTTGTCTTTTATTTTAATAGGTTGATTATAACATTTCTCAATGTGGTCTTTTTTATGTTCATCCTAATTGTAGCAATTTGAGTTTCTTCAATTTGGATGTTCATTTTCTTCCTCAGTTAGGGGGAGTTTTTGGTTATTATTTCCTCAAATAAGCTTTCTGTCCCTTTCTCTTTTCTACTACTGGATGTCCCATAATGCATATCTTGGTCAGCTTGGTGGTGTCATGTATGTTTTAGGCATGCTTCACTTTATTTATTTTTTCTCTTCTGACTTGATATGTCTAATGACCTGTTTTCTAGTTTACTGAAACTAGAAAACTATTTCTTCTGCTTACTCAATCTCCATCTGCAGCCATGTAGTAAACTTTTATTATTCAGCCCCATAAATTCCTTTTTTATATATTTTTCTTTTATCTCTTTTTAATTTTCTGTTCTCTCTTTATTTATGCATTATTTTCCTCATTTAATTCTCTATCTGTTATTTTGTAGACCATGGACCTTCTTTAAGATGATTATTTTGAATTCTATGTAACACAATCAATTGTTCTCTGTTTTTGGGAGGTTCATTGTTGGAGATTTATTTTATTTCTTTGATTGGGGTATGCTTCTCCTTTCTCCTGTGTGTCTTCTGAATATTTGCTTATTTATTTGCTGAGTTTTATGTGTTTGAAAACAACTGCCACCTCTGCCATTCTTCATAGACTAAGGGCTTTATGCAGGGAAGACTTTCAATAATCAGCTTGAATATTTGGGGAGGCACTATAACCTTTTGGGGGGATACAAATTCTCTGGGATTTCATATGTAATTTCTCAGTTAGAGAGGTTTGCTGTTTTCTTTTTTGAGGAACTCTAATTGTTTTTCACCCTCTGGTGCCTGTCGGTGGTACTCCAGGCTCTCTGGTGCTACAGTGTAAGGCGTACCTCTCTCCTTTGTTCTCAGTGGCTCTGAGGCTTATAAATTCTGCAAGTTCTCCATCAGCTTCCGAAATCAGGCAACACACGTTTCAGTTCCTTGAGAAGCTATCCCAAAACCCGAAATTCTAGATGCATGCTTCACTCTCCTCCCTCCATTTCATGAGAGAGGCCACGAGTTGCACTCCTCTACATTGAGCTGAGCTATACTGTATCTGTAACGCTGTATATGTAGACATATATCTGTAGACCTTCTGATCCATAGCACTGTATCTGTAGACCGTCTGACTCTGCGACAAGCCACCCTTGCTCACGTTTGCTTTCAGCAGCCTGGAGGCATTCAAACTATCTTGGTTCCACTAGTGCTTTGAGTCAGGCAAACAGAACCCTGTTCCTCAGGGTAGCCCTGTATAAAAGCTACAACACTGAATGCATATTTCACTGTTCTCCACCCACTAGTCCAGAAGTCACAAACTGAGCTGAGCTGTGTGGGCTCGTGGAAGGGGTAATATTGCAGATAAAATTAAACAACTCTCTTCTCACCTATTTCAAAGCAGTTATTCTGAGCTTTGTATTTGCCTGGCATACTGCAAATTCTTAACTGGTTCCCAGAATTTCCACAAAGAATTTTTTGGTCTGTACGTTTTTGTTAATTTACTTTGTCTGTGAAGGAACCTGGGCTGAGGCTTTTTTAATCTATCATCTTGCTGACATAGCTTCACCTTGTTTCTGCTATTGAGTCTATCCGGTAAGTGTTTTTAGATATATATTTTAGTTTTTATATCTTTTTAATTTGACAGCTTTTGCTTTTTATTGTATTATTTTATTTATAGAAATTCATATTTTTCTATTTATGTCGAGAGTGTTCATATTTGTATCTTTGAGCATTTTTGTCAGCTGCTTTATATTCTTTAATGAATTATTTCCATGTTTTAGTTCATCATATTGATATTCATTGATTTTCTTTTCAAATTCAAGTTGAAATTTTCATGATTCCTTTTATGTTCTTTTATTTTGGATTGTATCCTTCACCCAGAGGTGAAGACTTTAGTTATTTTACTAAAGATGATATATAATACTGATATTTTACCTTAGTAGGCAATCAATTTGGAGCTGCACTTTCTAACTTACCTTTTGTAGTCCATGGTTCCAAGGTTAATTTTTTAAAGATGCAAAAGAGCTATTTAGTTTTGTTTGGTGCAAACAACACACGGTGGTCCATCCGAGATGTTGATGGATATCTACACATTTTTTTTTTCAGTTTACAAAGTCTTACATTTGCTAACTAGAATCAGATGCATGCATACACAGTATGAAGTTGTGCACAGGAGTTCAAAGCCTTTTACCTACTTCACAAGTCTCTTTCCTCTCTGCCATCTTTCAGAAATTTTTCGGTTTCCGAACATTCCATCTTTTAGTCCTCTGGGCAAAAGCCACTCACTTTCACTATATCACCATGTTAGGGACTATGCAGAAAGAAGACAAAGAGAAAGAAAGTAACAACGGTTACCCCTTTCTGTTGCAATAACTGATCAAGCTTCAGATAATTCAGCTTCACTCATCAACATGATTTTGCTGCATTGAGAGAAACCCTGTGCCATAGGACCAAGAGGAGATTTCAGGTTTCTGATGACAGAAATGTAAAGATAAATGGTTTTGTTTTATGTTGCTGCATTTTGGGATGATTTGCAGCAGAATAATAGATAACAAACACAATCTATGATTTTGAAATAATGCCAACATTGGAAATTATATACAAGATTATGTTACTTGAAATTCTGTGAGGACTTACTCACTGATTTTATTTTTGTTCAACAACATTCCTGAGTCAGAGTTGGAGCTAATTTCATGCGTTTGCTATCTGCCTAAAATGACCCTAAATATGCATATAACTCAGGGCCCAAGGAATAGCTTTTCAAACTTCAGGATATACAAAATTAGGGTGGGTTTTGGAAACCCACATTATTATTAAATATGAAGAAACAAAGGGGATGTCACAAACCATAGCATAAAATCGTGTTCATCTTGTTCACTAAAAACATAGGCAGCTCAAAATGCATAGAAATATGTATTTCTTAATTTTAATGAACAACTCAATTACCTAACACTTAAAGAAAAAAAAAAGCTTTTCATTGGCATTAATTTATATATAATATTAAACTTCCAAAGGTAAATAAAATGTAGTAGGTATATATATTCAAAATACTTATTAATAAAAAATATTCATTATTAATGTGTAAACCTAAGGGTCCTATATATTGCATTGAAAAGAAAACAAGAATAGTTTACTTGGTTCTATATAAACTAGGAAGTTCATCTTATTCGTGTGATATATATAAACCATAACACATTTGTGTCAATTTGCCTCTTGTGTCATATCTCTTTACTGTAATAATCACATGCAATCATGATTAGTTTTTCAAAGTAAACCATTCATGAAGAGTTAAGTTGGAATGTCTTGGCATTAAAATAATCTAATTAACTATTACAAGTGCCCAACATGATTATCCTTTACTTTGTTGATTGAATCGCTTCAGTAGTTGATGATTAATCAATGTGAATGTTTAGCTTGCCTATGCCTATCGACTTCAACCAAATAATTAATGACTTTTGAAAAGAACAGACTGAAGGCATTTGTACCTATATTTGGTAACTAGTAACTAACTTTGTATTTTAAATTGAGAAAATTGCTAGATTAAAATTACTTGCTTTCTGCTGTCCAGTTTAATCCAGAATGTAGTTTTAACTTTAGCAGGAAAGGAAAAGGCAAAAATGTAGGATAACAATTTTAACAAAAATGTTAAAGATGGAAGCAGAATGCAATACCTTAATAAATCATGACACTGATTTAAAAAGCTTTCAGAGGAGCTACTTACAATGTAATAATTACAATGGAATTGCATGTTTTATTTTAATTGCCTGATGGTCTTCTGCGTGGAATACCTTTTCAATCATTATTTAGATCTCTGTTGAAATGCTGTATTTTTAGAGAGAATGTTCTATTTAAATTACACTCTAGCCGTGATTCAACATGTAATATGGTGCTACTACTATTTAAGTATATTAACTGTCTCTGTGAAGAACATGGACTTCCAAATCAAGAAGGCAGGGGTTTAGTCAATTTTATTTATTGTTCCATTCTAAATGCCTGGCAGATAATAAGTTTTCTGTAAATATTTGGGGCTATGTTTATTTTTATTTTTTGAATATTTGTCGCTTCTGCTAAACTGGACTGTTTACTTGATTTGGCAGAGAGTGATAACTTCATCGTGTTCTCACTGCCTGGGTCTGCACCTGGCACCTAACAGGAACTTAATAAAAGTATGTCAACTGAATGAGCAAATGGCTGTACAAATGGATACATTTAATTCTTCATTCTAATTCTTATAGGCATGGATTTGAATTCCTGGGAGATATAACAGTGAGTGAAAACCTGAAAGATATGTTGCACTAAAAATCTCTGTGAATCATTAGAGTCCTGGGGTCGCTACTGGAGAAGAATTAAACTACTGTGAATGGTCGCACATCACAAAGAAACAGAGGCACAGGGGAGCAGCTTCTGCACATTTCTGCACTGGCACTGTCTGCAGTTCTGTAGGCATTAACATAACAACGTGATGCAGCAGCTGCCAGCAGTAAAGATGTATGCTCCACAGTAAATATAACCACAGGGGATGGGAGCCAGAACCCAAAGGAAAAATAAGAATAGAAAAATAGTGGATCCAGAATGTTGGTGCTGACCATGGTAACGGAGAGCACATAAGAGATACTCCCAGGCAGCAGTGTTGGAGAGTAGTATTTGAGGAGCCGTATAAGTTCCCACTTCCAGGCATTAAAAAAAAAAAAAAAAAAAAAAAAAAAGTGTGTATATATGTGTGTGTGTGTGTATATATATATATATCCCTATTATGCCTGTAAACATCTATAATAAGTTTTTCCTAGCAACCGATAGCAGAGTAAACACAGGTTACATAGACATATTTGGAGAAGGCTATTTTCAAGGAGTTTAAGGTACATAATATCTAATCTCTGTTGATTTTCTGTGCATTTTAAGAGATATTGAAAAACAAAAATAAAGACATTCAGTGAAAGAGCTCCTCCTTGAAGAAAAATTTCTTTTATGAGGTCATAAGCAATTACTGTTCACCTAGGATCTATGAACAGTTTATTAATATGTATATTGGTGATTCTCAGAAGGTATGCTAAAGGTTGCTTTGAATATTCATTTTTAATATAGAAATAGTACTTTAGTGATATCAAACTAATAATGTAAGTTAAGGTATTTTCTGGTGATGCAGGCAGCACACTAATCTCACTGAGAGACTGGCAGAGGAAGGTGCAAAGACTTTTGGGAAAATGTATAATTAAAACTGAAACATGAAGGATGAGCAAGAGTTAGCCATAAAAAGAAAAAGCAATGGAGGGAAGTGGCCTCGTATGTGTGATTATGTGCTGTAAGAATCAGAGATCGTACAGTGCGTGGCATGAAAGAGGAAATGGAAGTTTTAAGCATTTCTGCATTTGTAGGCTGATCATATGTAGAACCAGAGGATTGAAAAAGGCCAGAACATAAAGGTTTATTTTAGGCATTAAAACTTTATTAAAATTATGCTTTAATCCATTGTCACTCCCCACACATAAATATTGAAGGCTAGTGAATTAAACTCTTTTCCAGGGGAGAAAGTTTTAAGTAGGAAAACTGGTGAACTTCTTCTTCTTTTTTTTTTTTTAATCTTGTGGTTTGTAATGTAATTCTAACTGTATCAGAAGTGCCTTACTTCCAAAAACTTGAGGTTTTCTATCCCACTTACAGAAAATAATTCTGTATTTTCCTAGTTGTACTGCAGTTTATTATAATCTAGCATTATTTTTATTTTTTGTTTACTCTGAAATTTATGGCTAATCATTTCATAGTTTTTTTGTTTGTTTGTTTTTTAGAATCATCCACAAAACCTTTGACACTGTCCTATCTTTGTAAATCCTTAAAAGCCCATATTCTAAAAGTCAACCTGTTGCCTCTTTTGTGATGCTATTTCCATCATGATTTAATGGTATTACCCCAAATCTCACAACCATACAAATAGTAGAGTCTTCAAACTGTGTTTTTTAATTTCTGTTGGAGGCTCAATATACCTTCTTAGAGATTATACTTTTCTTTATCTTTCTATTTAAGTCATAATGTAATCATTGGATCATGGTCAGGTATGTTGGCTATTATGCAAGCTCATTTTTGATCTGGCAATGGTCTGTTACCTCAGCCTCATTTTTCAATACTGAATTAACGTTTCATGACTTTATAATCCAGAAATAGCCATCTATTTGCGGTTTTGTAAACACATTATTCACATCTTTGCACATTTGTTCATAATACCTATGAGTGAAATGTTTTCATGCTGTGTCTTAATCCATTGTGAACTCAAAATCATCAATTCAAATGTAATTCCATAATCGACTCTTCTAGTTAGCATTGGCTGAATATCTGCCAAGTACTCAATTAAACCTGCACTGAATCCCAATTATACTTTCTTATTTCATTAGGTCCATACCTCTATGAGAATCCACCAAAGAATATTAACATTGCTAAGTGTATTTTCTTAAAAAGTAATAAAGAATAGGAACCATGTTATACTACTTTTAAAATCCACAGAGCATAAAATAAGAGGTGATACAAAGTCATTACAAATATTAAAATGAAATAAAATAGAAATCTTGTGTATGTGTTACCCAGATGACCAAATTTCGCTTTTTTTCTACAGAGATTCAAGGTAGTAAAATGGCTAATGATAAAGCATGTAAGTTCGAGTCAAGATAACCCATCAAGCCAGGTGCAATGGCTCATGTCTGTAATACTAGCATTTTGAGAGGCCGAGGCAGGTGGATCACCTGAGGTCAGGAGTTCAAGACCACCCCGGCCAATATGGTGAAACAGTGTCTCTACTAAAAATACAGAAATCAGCTGGGCATAGTGGTGGCTGCCTATAATCCCAGCTACTCGGGAGGCTGAGGCAGGAGAATCACTTGAACCTGGGAGGCAGAGGTTGCAGTGAGCTGAGATTGCGCCACTGCACTCTAGCCTGGGCAACAAGAGTGAAACTCCATCTCAAAATCAGACAAACAAAAACAGATAGTGTATCAAACACAGACAATCATACAATGAACAAAATACGTAAAAATCGCTTTTCAGGACATTCAACTTTAAACAATAAAGAAAAGTAATACAGCAGAGAAAAGGAAAAAAATGATAAAAAATTATTCCTATGATCATACCAGATCGGTCCCCTGATAAGATTTGCAGACAATTATGAATGAAGAAAGAGCCTAGAAGAAATTAAACTGACTTACTGAGTCTTGAAGAAAGCTCTAAGACAACAGGGATATTGAGACTAGAGTTCATTAAAAAGATATATTCAGATGAAAGAACTATAGATAAAACTTTGGAGTTCTTTAGTGGGTTGTTGTTGAGAATTGAGTAGTGTACTAAAAATAGTAATACATGTATGTGAGGAGACTAGCAGAAACCTCTGAAAGAATCATCTGAAAAGACTATGGCTAAGAATGCCCAGTGCTTAAGCCTGGCCAGGAATATTCTCACCAGCCACTAGAGAGCCTAAAGATTCATGGGATACTGGGGAGAGTGTGTGAAAAATCTTGATCCAATAGTGAGGGATAATTAGTCCTACAATAAATATGGCTCAATACCTGCCTAATCAATTACAAAAGCAAGAACCCCAAAAGATACAACGTCTTTCACGTAACTAAACTGTATCACACAAAATAGCTAAAAAATGTTTTTAAAAGTACAACAATTATCAGGTATGACAAAAGAAGGCAAATATAAACTATGATGAGAAAAAACATTAGCTTATGGAAATTTACAGACAAGACACAGATATTTGAATGAGCAGAAAATGACATGAAAACAATTATTTTAACTGCATTCTGTATGTTTAGAAAGTTAAGTAGAGACATGGAAAATACACAATTTCTAAAAAGATAATTACACATAAGCCAATGAAAACCACAATATGTGAGATAAAAAATACACCAGGTGAGAGCAGCTGTTAATTAGATATCACAGAAGGAAACACTGGTGAATTTCAAGTAAAAAAAAAAAAAAAATGAAACCTATTATAACAGAAAGACAAAGAGAAAAGTGAAAAAATAAATGAAAGGAATACTGCTGAACTGTGGGACAACTTTAAGAAATACAAGGTAATTATAATTTGAGCTCCTGAGAGAGACAAAAGATAATAGGTTACAGTGAAAATATGTGAAATTGTCAGGGGCCATATTTTTCTAAATTTGATGGGAAGTAATAAACTATGTATTTAAGATATATAATAAAACTTAAATACCAGAAACAGGAAATCTACAGCAAGGAACATTCCAATTAACTTGCTCCAAATTAGTAATAAAGAAAAACTATTAATAGCAAACAGAGTAACAGAGACCTGTTTCATACAGTGGAACAAATATAAGATTGACAGCACATTTATTTGTTGGAAACAGTGTAAATGAAAAGACAAAAGTGTATACCTTTAACATACTGAAAGAAAAAAAATCACCCTGGGACTTCATATGTATTTTTCAAAATGAAGCCAAAATGAATATCTGCAGAACAACAAAAGCTAAAATAAATTTCTCACAAAGAGAAACACATGAAAAAAAAATGTTAAAGGAAATTCTTGAGAAAGTAAAAAAAAAGTGATAGCAGAGTGAAATGTGGATCTATCCAAATCAATAAAAAGCACTGCATATGATAAATACAAGAGTAAATACAAAAGATTATTTTCTTTTACTTTAGGTATTTTAAAAAATAGTTGAATACTCAAAGTAAAATTAAAAAATACAATAGGGGTTATAACATAGAAAAGTAAAATGTACATTAATAGCATCATAAAGTCAAGAAGGAAGACACAAAATTATACTACTATATTGTTTTCATATTTTATGTGAAGTGGTAACATAGTACTTAAAATTAGATTGTCAGGAATAAATTCATATATTTATAGTCAGTTGATCTTCAACACAGCCATTGGGGAAAGGACACCTTCTTCGATAATTGATGCTAAGGAAACTGGATAACGATTTGTAGAAAAATGAATGTGAACTCCTATCTTTCACTATATACAAAAATCAAGTCAAGATGGATTAAAGACTTAAATTTTGACCTCAAACTATAAAACTACTGGAAGCAAAAAGGCAGAACTCTTTAGGACATTGGTCTAGGCAAATATATTATGACTAAGTCCCAAAACACATAGAAAACAAAACCAAAAATGGGTGAATGGGATTATATTTAACTAAAATTCTTCTGCACAGTAAAATAAACAATCAACAGAGTGAACAGACAAGCTGGTGATTGGGAAAAATATATTTGTATGGTACTCATTTGACAGGGGACTAATATCCAGAATATACAAAGAGCTCAACACAACAGAAAACAAACAAACATCTCATTAAAACAAGGACATGAATAAAACTAAATTTGTATATCTTCAAAAGAAGGCATACAAATGGCCAGACAGGTATGTGAAAAAAAATGCTTACCATGACTAATTATCAGTGTAATGCAAAAGAAAACCTCAGTGAGATATCATTCTACCTTATTTAGAGTAGCTATTATTAAAAGGACAAAAATACAGATGTTGGTGAGGATACAGCGAAAAGGGAACGCACATATACTGGTGGTGGGAATGTGGATTAGTACAGCCACTGTGGAAATCAGCATTGAGATTTCTCAAAAATCTAAAAATAAGACTATCATATTATCCAGCAATCCCACAATTGGGTGTTTATCCAAAAGGAAATAAATCATATTATCACAGGAATACTTGAACCTACCATATTTATTACAGCACTATTCACAAGAATAAGGATATGGAATCAACCTAAGTGCCCATCCACAGACGAATGTATAAATAAGGTGTAGTTCAAATACACAATGAAATACTATGTGGCCATGAAAAATAATAAAATCATGCCATTTGCAGCAACATGGATAGAACTGGAGGTCATTACATAAAGTGAACCAAGACACACAGAAAAATATTACATGTTTTCACTTTTATATGGGAGCTATAAAAGTTGACCACATGGAGATAGAGAGTGGAATGATAGGTACCACACACTGGGAAGTGTGTGTGCCTAGCCGGGAGTAAGGGGGGATGGTAAAGAGAGATTGGTAAATGAGTACAAACATACATTTAGATAGAAGGAATAAGTTCTAATATTTGATAGTGGAATAAGCTGATTATAGTTAATAATAGTATATTGTGTATTTCAAGATAGCTATAAGAGAGGACTTGAAATTCACCAAACACATAGAAATAATAAATAATCAGGTCATGGACACTTTAAGTACTCTGATGTGATCATTACACATTCTATGCATACATGTACCACATAAAGATGCACAAAAATAACGTATCCAAAACATCTGTTAAAAATTGAAAAAAGGATGGCGACCTTAAGGCAAAAAGAAACCACGTTAGGCTGTGATAAGTTAATATTTTACACTACAAGTCACAAAATAATGACTAAGATAATGAAACAAATAGTTTTATGTAGCTGATAACTTAAAAGCAGAGAAAATGAACAGATACAAAACATGGAAGCATACCAAATGAAGGATGGAAAGGAGCAAAAAGAAACTAAAGAAATAAACAGACATGTAGAAACAGTGAACCAGATCATAGATTTAAATCTAATCAGCCAGACGTGGTGGATCACACCTGTAATCCCAGCACTTGGGGAGGCTGAGGCGGGCAGATTATGAGGTCAGGAGTTCAAGACCAGCCTGACCAATATGGTGAAATCCCCGTCTCTACTAAAAATACAAAAATTAGCTGGGCAGGGTGGTATGCACCAGGAATCCCAGCTACTCGGGAGGCTGAGGCAGGAGAATTGCTTGAACCCAGGAGGTAGAGGTTGCAGTGAGCTGATATCGTGCCACTGCGCTCTAGCCTGGGTGACAAAGCAAGACTCCATCTCGAAAAATAAATAAATAAATAAATGAATAAATAAATAAATAAATAAATAAATAAATAAATAAACAAACAAACAAACTTAACCAAAGCAATAATCACATTGAATATAAATTGTCTAATCACTCCTATTAAAATACAGACATTTATAGATGAGATTTTTTAAAAAGGCAAGACAAAATATATGCTACCTAGGTGAAACACACTTCAATTATATAAATATAAAAGCAGGTTAATGTGAAATAATAGAAAAGGAACAGAATGCTGACCCAATCAAAAGAAAGCTAAATTTCCTATTTCAAATATGCAATGGAATATATTATAAAGTGAACACAATTACCAGAAAATAAGCAACATACTCATAATGAAAAACAGGGCCATTTTGAAGGAGGACATTGCAATCCTAAATGCTTATGAACTGAGAGCTGAAGTATATATGAAGAAAAAAATCAATATAACTAAAAACAGAGAAAAGTTCACAATTATTTCTTGAAATTTCAGTATGTCTTCAATTATTGTTAGAACAGATGGATGGAAAATCTATCATGAACAATATACCAATTAAGTTGATGAAAGAAAATAGTATAAATAAGGGCATGAATTAATGATATAGAAAATACAAAAACAATAGAGAAAATAAATGAAACCAGAAGCTGGTATTTTGAAAATATGAATACATTAATAACTTCTAGTCAAACCAATCTGAACAAAAAGAGAGTAGATTCAAATTGACGATATCAGGAACAATAGAAGTGATATTACTGTAGGTTTTACAGTATGAAGGAATACTAAGCTATTTTTCAATATCATCGTGTCAGAAATTCAACAGCATGCATGAAATGCATAAATTTCTCATAGGAATCATACTATCAAATTCCACAAAAGAAGAAATAAGTAACCCAAGTAATCCTATATCTATTTAAAATACTTCATTAAAAACTTTTTCTAAATAAAAACTCCACCCTCAGATAGCCACACTTGTGAAAAGTACCAATTTTCAGAAATAAAAAATATAAATTACTTTTAAAAACTTAGAGAAGTTTGTAAAAATTTGGAATATTTCGAAACTCACACAACAAAGCCAGCACTCCTTCACACTATAGCTAAACAAAGAAATTATAAGGTAAGAACACAAGAGACCAATGTATCTCCTGATGCCAAGAAAAGAAAAAGCTAAACAAAATTTTTGCAAATAGAAATCAGAAATATGGAAAAATGACAGTGTATCAGGACCAAGTGGGGTTTAACCCAGAAATAACAATTTATTTTAGCATTAAAAAGTTAATTAATATGATTGTTTATATCATCAGCTTAAAAAAGAAAATATTATTATCTCAATAGGTTCTAAAACACATTTTGAAAATACAACGTGTATTTCTGTTAAAAATTATCAGCAAATTAGGAAACAAGGGAAACTTCATCAATCTTATAAAGGGTGTCTACAAATTATACTTAATGTTGAAATATTGAATATTTTTAATATAAAGAAAAATGAAACATACCCAATCTCGTCCTTGTATTTAGTATTATCCTGAAGCATCTAACCAGTACAGTGAGGCAAGAAAAAATACGATTAAATACAATTTAACAGAATAATTGAACTCTTGATAACTGCTACAACCTGGGTTAATCTTAAAATAATTATTCTGAATTAAACACGTCAGACAAAAAGAGTATATATTGCACTAATCCATGTATATAAAATTCTAGGATACATAAATTAAATATAGTAATACAAACTAGAGCAGTGGTTGGTAATAATACGTTAAAATAGAAAGGAAAGGATTATGAAAGGGAAGGAGAATCATTTTAAAAGTGACATGGATGTTCATGATCTATTGTGATGTTTCACATGTACAACATATGTCAAAGCTTAACAAATTGAACACTAAATAAATGCAATATGTTATGTGGCAATTATAGCTCTGTAAAAATAATATAATCTTTAAAGTTATTAGGTTGGTGTGTAAGTTATTGCGGTTTTGGCCATTACGTTCCTTTTTTTTTTTTTTTTTTTTTTTTTGACACAGAGTGTCTCTCTGTCACCTAGGCTGGAGTGCAGTGTCGCTATCTTGGCTCACTGCAACCTCCACCTCCCCGATTCAAGCAATTCTCTTGCCTCAGACTCCCAAGTATATGGGATTATGGGCACGCGCCACCATGCCTGGCTAATATTTGTATTTTCAGTAGATACGGGTTCCACCATATTGGTCAGGCAGGTCTCGAACTCCTAACCTCAGGCGATCCACCCACCTTGGCCTCCCAAAGTGCTGGGATTACAGGCATGAGTCACCACACCCGGTCTTGTCCATTACTTACAATGACAAAAACCTACAATAACTTTTGAACCTCCCTATGGAAAGACCTAAGTTCAAGTCCTCAATTCCCAAACAAATTGCATTTTAGCCCTACTTTACTCTTCCGTAAAATACAGACAATTATATTTTCCTCATGGGAATATTTTGAAAGTACACAATACAGCATGTTTAAAATGCAAGAGACATAGAATGATATACAGTAATTTGTGACATAAATATGTGATAGTATTACACTATTATCCCACTCTATCCACGTACTTAATTATCAAAATTATCAGCACATCTCCCAGCTTTCTTCAGGATTTATCCTTTCTTTGGCCAGAGCAAAATATAAAAGTACTTTCAACCAGATAATTAGAAAAAATTTAGCATGTAATTCTGTTTACTGTGAAATATAATTTGTCATGTTCAAGTGCACATTATAAGGGTATTTTGCATATTCTTCAGTCTCTGACAACTACTGACTATTGTTGCCACAAGTATGTGTTAAAATTATGTTCTCTTTTGTTTTATACCAGTACCATGTTGTTTTAGTGATTATGGTCTTACAGTATAGTTTGAAGTCAGGTAATGTGATGGATGCCTCTAAATTGGTTCTTTTTGCTTAGTCTTGCTTTGGCTATGCAGGCTCTTTCTTCATTCCATGTAGATTTAAGGAATTTTTTTCTAGTTCTGTTAAGAATGATGATGGTATTTTGATGGGAATTGCATTGAATTTGTAGATTTCTTTTGACAGTATGGTCTTTTTCACAATACTGATTTTACCCATCCATGAGCATGGGATGTATTTTCACTTGTTTTTGCCGTTTATGATTTCTTTCAGCAGTGTTTTGTAGTTTACATTGTAGAAGTCTTTAACCTTCTTGGTTTGGTATATCCCTAAGTATTTTATTCTATTTTTTGCAGCTATTGTAAAAGGGATTGAGTTTTTTATTTGATCCTCAACTTGGTCACTGTTGATGTATAAAAGCACTACAGATTTGTGTACATAAATTTTGTATCCTGAAACTGCTGAATTCATTTATCAGTTCTAGGAGATTTTTGGAGGAGTCTTTAGGGTATTCTAGGTATACCATCATATCATCAACAAGCAGTGGCAGCTTGAGTTGCTTTTTACCAGTTCGGATGCCCTTTATCTCTTTCTCTGGTCTGGTTGCTTCTGCTAGGACTTCCAGTAGTATGTTGAGTAGAAGTGGTGAGAGTGGGCATCCTTGTCTTGTTCCAGTTTTCAGCAGGAATGCTTTCAACGTTTTCCCATTCAGCATTATATTGACGGTGGGTTTGTCATAGATGGCTTTTATTACCTTATGGTATGCCCTTTATATGCCAATTTTGCTGAGAGTTTTAATCACAAAGGGATACTGGATGCTATCAAATGTTTTTTCTGCATATATTGAGATAATCACGTGATTTTTGTTTTTAAATTTTTTGTGTGGTGTATCACATTTATTGACTTGAGCCTCAATATAGACCCATTCAGTTATAATGTATCAATGTAATGGGAACAAAAGTGAAGTGGAGCTCTGGCTCATAAACAGTTCCCTAAGGTTTTCATATTTTTTTTCTATCTATGTATGGCAGGCAGGCAGAACTGTAAGGATGGCCACTAACCACAAGAGCTCAGTCAAGAACATCGCATCAGTCTTCAAATGAGAAAAAAAAAAAAAAACACTTTATCTGTTAAATTGAAGGAATTTGAGGATTGCATTTTAAACCAACTAGATATAATTGCACTGATTAATTCAGAATACAAGGGGATTACATGTTTATCATAAACTCTTCCAAAAAATGAATAATATCCTATTCTATGTATGGTATTAAACCATTTCTGCAACCCTGGTATGAAATCTGTAAGTATATACTATAAAGACTGAAAATATATACTAAGTAAAATATTTATGAGAATCATACCACAAAATTATTTAGCTCTTAGCACATAGCAATGTTAAATTGGAAGATTATTATAAGTAATGAGTGTAATTCTAGTAATCCAAATATTTAAGGAAAGCATAAAAATATAAAAGCACCATTAGAATTTTTGGAAGAATGAAAAATGATATATGCTGGGCTATATTATTTAACTCATTTGAAAATTAGGACTATATATTCTATAAAAGCAAGAAATGCGTATGTTTCTGTTTTCATCATATACTCTACTCAGCGCATGGTGCATGACACACTGTGGTTACTCAATAAATATTTATCATATTAACAAAAAATATAGCACCACAGTGGGTTAGAACTTTTCCCCTTATGCTGTTTAATAATATAACTGAAATATCCAAAAATATCCTAGAGAAGCAAATAAAAAAATAAGAAATGGCTATGTATTACTATAGTATTAAGAGTGTTTATTCTGCATTCTATTTGAAAATGTTATGAAAACTGTGCCATAATAATAGGCAGAACTCTAGATTCTGCCACAGACACTATGGAATTCAGAGACCACAACATATGTTTTTGTTGGTAAAAGAAAAAATCTACATTTTTATTTTCTGTTAAGTAAAACTCAATCCCACCTCAACTCTTATTCCTGGCTAGCCATTTAAATCTAATTATAAATATGTTCCAAATAAGAAAAGCAGAATTTTGTGATAATTCACATTTTCCCTCCTTCAGAGTTCTTTTATTGTAATGGGCATGATGTCTCATTAAGTGAAGCCAAAAGAAATAAAGCAAAACACAACACAAAAAGTAAAAGCTTATGAAAATGATCTAGGTGACTCAGAAAAGTGAGGAAATAGAAAATCCACCGAAATAATTTGGAAAAACTTTCTTTAGAGTGCTATAATAAATTTGATTCAAGGAAAATTTATAAAAGACTAAATAAAGAAAATGAGAAAAATACTAAAATGTTAATTAACGAAAAAATAAATGTAATCTTTAATAAAAGATAAATAATGTTCATTATATGTATATGACAGAGTAGTTTTTGATGTAGCAGATGTTCATATGTCACCAAACACCATATAATATTATATATGATGCTTTCCTTTGTTCAGCAACTGAGCAGGACAATATATTTTGCCAAAAAAGTAAGTCAATATTTCAATGAATAGGGGGACATGACCTTTTTTTAACTTTTGTTTTAGTTTCAGGGGTACATATGAAGGTTTATTATATAGGTAAATTGCCTATCATGGGGATTTGGTATACAGATTATTTCATTGCCTGGCTAATAAGTATCATATCCAATAGGTACCTTTTTTTTAATCCTCTCCCTTCTCCCATTTTTCACCTTCAAGTAGGCCCTGCTGTCTGTTACTCCCCTTTTTCTGTCCATGTGTTCTAGTGGTTTGACTCCCACCTGTAAGTGAGAACATCAAAACAGACATAATATAATCAAAGAGTTATTTTGTGAGAATTAGTAAAATATGACACAGAAAAATAAAATGAGTATCTGCCGTTGGAAAAATGACACCAATAGACTTGGTTCAATTTGGGGTTTCCACAAATCTTCAACTTGTAAAAAAATGTAATATTTGGGAAGAGTGCTAAAGTACAGATTCATCTATCATCTATTATTATCTATCTGCCTTTATGATTGGTCAATGTTCTATCAACTATGATGATTTTTATGTTTCTTCTTTTCTTAGCCCTACTTTGGAGTCTAAATTACATAGGGCTAAATAACAAAAATTAAAAAAAAAAATTCACCAGAGAAGCCTTTAAGAGATTGACTTTAAACTGGAGCTGGCATATTAGAAAAAGTCATCTATAAAGCAGGGATAATATTGGTTTCGTATTGTTTTTTAAAAAAATTAAATTTACAGGAACTTGATTATAGTGAAGTCTACATGGGAACATAACTGTGGGTTTAGAGAAGTCCAACCTGTAGCTATGTGATTGCAGTAGACAGAGTTTGAATGTGAAAATGATATATGCAGGTAATTTTCTTATGACTTAGTAATTGGTCATGTTTCATAATGTTGAATAAAATTATTTCAAGATTTATAGTGACTATTTGAAGAATCATGAATGTCTGGCCATGGAAAAAATGTCTCTGAACTTAGCTATAAATTGAGTATTATCTGATGCATGCACAGCAGCATTCCATCTTTAAATAGAAATGGCATATACAAACTAGATCCAAACAAGCCTGAGAAGATGCAAATAAATTACATGAACAGGTGGCTCAGTCTACCATAATACCTACTCATGCTGTTCTATCACATCTCTCTCACAACACTGATATGACCTCATGGGGTGTTCACTATGACTGTCAACAGAAGAAAAAAAAATATGGCCCTGGTTTGCAGCTGAGTCTGTATGTTAAACTGGCATCATCCAGAATTAAATGGCTGCTGAAAAACAACTTTATACAGGGTTCATTCTTAAAAACAATGCTAAACAGTGAACCTCACAGTGGGCAGAACTTTGAGCAAAATATATGATTTCCATGGTTAGGAAGAATTTGTGGCTGGAGGCACAAGTCTTGCCTAGTGACTAATGGACAACGCTAATGGATTCACTGGCTGGTTGAGGTTTGGGAATTCAAGATTAAAGGATTGGTGACTAGGATATCCAGAGAAGACTTTATGGATATGTCTCTTGAAATAAACAGAAAATATATTTTTATAGATTTGCTTATTAGAAGACATTCTTTACACAAATATATCCCAATAAACAGATTGATAAGACACATCTTGCTGTGAATGTCATCTTTCTTCATTTATTCAAGTTTATCTAACAGGCACAAATACAATATATTCATAGATGTACAACTAAAAAGCCTTCATTACCTTAAACATGTAATAGATACAGTCTTGTATGCCACCACAGCATAGCAGCAAACCCAAATTTATGTTGTATATAAGAAACACTGACCCCAGCTAGTAATAACCTCCTTTTTAAGCCTTCAGTTCACCAACTTGAGTAACCCAAATTTTCCTAGGGCCAGGGCAATTTAAGAAATCCATAACTATGTTCACAGAGTTAAGTATACCTTCTTGGATGCCAGAGTTTGCATACATGTTGAGTCAAAAATTATGGTAATGGAAAGTAAAAATTCTCAAACAACATGGCTTTATGCTGGTCATCAATAAGTTTACCTCCTCTACTTTTTAAAAAACACACTATTTTTCAGAGAAGTTTCAGGTTCTCAGAAAAACGAGTGGAAGGTACAAAGATTTCCCATATACTTTCTGCCTCCACCCATGCATAGCCTCTCACATTATCAATATGCTCTCCCGGAGTAATACATTGACTACAACTGATGAACCTACACTGACACATCAGTATTACCCAGAGTGCCTAGTTTATATTATGGTTCACCCTTGGGATTGTATGGTCTGTGGGTTTGAATAAATGTTTATTCATATATCTGCCATTATAGTGTCATGCAGAGTATTTTCAGTGTCCTAAAAATCCTCCATGCTTTTCCTAGTCATTCCTCCCTCAACCCAACTCCTAGTAACCACGAACCATTTTACTGTCTCCATGTTTTTTTTTTTTTTTCTTTTCCAGAATGTTATATAAAATTAGTTGAAATTCTACAGTATGCAGCCTTTTCAGATTGACTTCTTTTATTTAATAACATCCATTTAAGTTTCCTTCATTTATTTTCATGGTGTGATAGCTCATTTATTTTTGATGTTGGATAATATTCTATCATCTAGATGTATCACAGTTTGTTAGCCCATTCACTTACTGAAGGACATCGTGGAACTTCTAAGTTTTGGCAGTTATGAAAAAAAGCTGCTATGAATATCTGTGTGTAGGCTTTGGTGTTTTCAGTTTCTTCAGGTAATTTTAAGAAAGGTAATTACTAGATAATATAGTAAGAGAATGTTCAATTTTGTAAGAAACCACAACGCTATGTTCCAAAGTAGCTGTGCCATTTTGTATTCCCTCCAGCAATGAATGAGTTCCTGTTGCTCCACATTCTCACCAGTGTCTATTGTTGTCAGCTTGATGTTTGGTGGTGTTTTGCTTGTCCTAGATTTTGGTCACTCTAACTGGTAGGTATCTTGCTTTAATCTGCATTTTCCAGATGATATATAACGTACAGAATCTTTTCACATGCTTACTTGCCATCTGTATATCTCCTTTGATGAAAAATCTGTTAAGGTATTCGGTCTATGTTTGGTAATGTTTTTTCATATTTTTATTACTGAATTTTAAGAGTTCTTTTTATATTTTGGATAACAGCTCTTTATCTGCTGTATCTTTCACAAATATTTCTCCCAGTATATGGTGTGTCTTTTTATTTTCTGGACAATGTCTTTCACAATGCAGACATTCTTAAATGTAGCTTAAATGTTTAACTCATCAATTTGTTACTTCATGGATCGCACTTTGGTGTTGCACTTAAGTCTTTGGAAAATGCAAGTTAACTAGATTTTCTCCTCCTATGTTCTCCTCTAGGTATTATATAATTTTATGTTTTGCATGCTGGTCTGTGAGCAATTTTTGAGTTAATTGCATGAAACATGTAAGGTCTGTGTCTAGATTCATTTATTTACAACTGGATGTCCATTTGTTCTAGCATGAATTTTTCTTTTTCTTTTCCTCTTTCTTCAACTTATATTTTAAGTTCTGGGGTACATGTGTAGGTCTGCTACATAGGTAAACATGTGCCATGGTGGTTTTTGCTGCACAGATCAGCCCATCACCTAGATATTAACTTCAGCATCCATTAGCTATTCTTCTGAGACTCTTCCTCTCCCAGTTCCCATCTACAGACCACAGTGTGTGTGTTGTTCCCCACCATGTGTCCATGTATTCTCATGTTTCTCCCACTTATAAGTGAGAATATGCTGTTTTTGGGTTTCTGTTCCTGCGTTAATTTGCTGAGGCTAACAGCTTGAAGCTCCATCCATGTCCTGGGAAAGGATATTACCTTGTTCCTTTTTATGACTGCATAGTATTCCGTGGTGTATATGTACCACATTTTCTTTATCAAGTCTATCACTGATAGGCTTTTGGGTTGATTCCAAGTCTTTGCTATTGTGAATAGGGCTGCAAAGAACATATGCACACATATATCTTCATAATAGAATGATGTATATTCCTTTGGATATATACACAATGGAATTTCTACCACAAATTTTGAAAAGACTATCTTTTCTCCATTATATTGTCTTTTCTCCTTTGTCAAAGATAAGATGACTATATTTATGTGGGTCCATTTCTGTACTCTTTATCTTCTTCCAGTGATCTATTTGTCTATTTTATACCTATACCTCACTTTCTTAATTACTATAGCTTTATAGTCCATCTTGAAGTCAGAGTTTTAGTCCTCTAACCTTGTTCTTCTTCAGTATTGTTTTGGCTATCATAGGAATTTTTGCATCTCCATAAAAATTTTAGAATCCATCTGTTGAAATCCAAAAATATACATGCTTGAATTTTTATTGGCATTGCATTGAGCCTATAGATCAATTTGGGGAAAAGTGACATTTTGAAAACATTGTGTCTTCTCATCCATGAATATGGACTTTTCTCCATTTACTTAATTCCACTTTTATGTCTTTCACGAGAGTCTTGTATTGTCTTCATATAAATCATGTACATGTTTTGTTAGATTTGTATGTAAGCATTTCATATTTTAGGGTGTTAATATCAATGTTACTGTGTCTTTACTTTCAGTTTTGGCTTGTTCATTGCCAGCATATAGGACATATATTGATTTTTGTGTCTTAATATATCCTGCAACCATACAATGATGACCTATCTATTCTAGAAGTATTTTGTTCATTCATTTTAGTTTTCTATATAAACAATCATGTCACCTATGAACAAAGGCAGTCTTGTTTCTTCTTTCCCAATCTTACACCTTTTATTTTATTTTCTTGCCTTATTGAACTAGCTAAGAGTGCCAGTACAAGGTTGTAAAGCAGTTACCGAACTTACTGGGAATGTTTTGGGTGTCTAACCATTAAGAATGTTATCTGTAGGGTTTTTAAAATATTCTTTACAATGTTGAGGAAGTTCCCCTCTATCCCTAGTTTACTGAGAGTTTTTATCATGAATTGTTATTGAACTCTATCAATTATAATCATGTGATTTGTCTTGTTTGGCCTGTTGATGTGATGAATTTTCAGATGTTGAACCAGCTCTGTATAAACAAATCTTACGTGGTCATGGTATCTAATTATTTTTATATTAGTTGAATTTGGTTTGCTAATATTTTGTTAGTAAGTTTTGTATCTGTCTTCATGTGTTATTTTGATCACTCATTTTCTTTTCTTATAACGTCTGTCTGCATTGGGTATTAGAGTATCGCTGGCCACATAAAATAAGCTAGGCAGTACCTCTCTGCTTCTATCTTCTGAAAGAGACTGAAAAAAAGTGGTATCATTTCTTCTTTAAGGGTATGGTAGCATTAACCAATAAACCCATCTGAGCCTGGTGCTTTCTGATTTGGAAGGTTATCATTTATTGGTTTCACCTCCATTTTTAGAGCCCAGCTTGTCAACAGCAGAGGCCACTGTGGAGCCCCATGGGAAGAATCATGTTGTATCATGTTTTCATGGAAGGGGCAGCAACACATCTTCTAGCAGGTACTTACATTATGTGGATAAACATGTACTTTCACTGCTGAAAACATTTTTCCCAACACCACAAACTCTACTACTAGAGATGACAATTGAATTTTCACCTATCCAATGATACAGAAGCGAGCAGTAATTTTTTATATTCATTGTAATGGGAATAAAACTTTCTTCAACTGATGGAAGAGACTGAATAATTGTTGAACAATAAGACGAATGAATTGTTCTGTTTTTCGTCTGCCTAACACTCTAGATAAACTCTTTACCCCTTTGATCCATATAGACTGCATTAACTAGGCATGCTTGCTGTGTGATTTTTACTTACTTTTGCTTTTGCTTAGGTTGAACCAAGGGCAAACAACAGAAGAAAATAAAAATGAAGAGAAGGGTAAAGTCAGTTACTTCTATTTTTCCCTCTTTATGTTTTTCCTTTGTGGTTTTTTTTTTCTTTGTGTGTGTGTGTGTGTGTGTGTGTGTGTGTTATTTTTGTTTTGTCTTGCGTTGTTTTGCTACATCTTACGCTGTAATGTGGCTACATTACACACTGGATGGCCCTCCATTTTGGAAGCCTAAACTTATTGTATGGGAAAGCTACATTGAGATACACCAGTGCTAGCCTACTGCTGGTTTTACCAATCATCCCAATTCAGATGCCAGAAATGGAAACTGAGCCACCTTGACTCCTCTATACCAGCACATTTATCGGCTAAATATCAGCAAATTTAATGTGATACGTATCCAAGTAATTGCTCAACTGAGCTTTACCAAAATTCCCGACATAATATTTTTAAACTAGTAAATTTCAGATCAGTTTGTTACATAACAATAAATAACAAGCAGAAATTGGTAACAGAATTGGAGTATTATAAAAATGCCCAAAAGATATAACACTATTTTATAATGGTGGCAGGTGGAAACTAAAAGACCCTGAAAGAGAATGTTCACAATGGTTGTAGGGGCCTTAGTAAGGCTGTTGTGGAAAGCTTGAAGGTGAGTGAGAAAAATGGCCTTGGAGTCTGAAGAAAACAGAAACATTCTAATGAAATAGCAGAAATTTGTCAAAACTATTTGCTGTTTGCAGTATAACATGGAAAATAGAAAAAAATGATCTCATAAATTTTTGTATCTCACAAGGGATATTTCAGGCATTATCAAAGAAGTTCCCTAGTCTTCTAGCTTCCAATGATAAAACATGAGAAAGAATGAATTAAATAAGTATTGGTTTAGTTTTTGAAAAATATTAGAGAAAATACACCAGCAAAATTTGCTGGTTTTACAAATGCGACTGGTTCTCATATCCATTTTTTTTTTGTTGCAAAAGACTTTTAAACTAAGAAATGGAATAAAGGTGAAGATCAAGTCCAAGGTGACACCAGTAAACATAGCCTCAGGGTTAAAATTTCATCTGTGTGGCTGTAAGAGCCTTTGTGCAGACCCCAGATAAATTCATGGGCCTATCCAATATGGCATTTAAATCTCTTAAGGGCATTGTAAAATAGCACCCTGACTCAGCTCCATGTAGAGATACTTGGTAAGTAATGTAAAAATAAATAATAAAATGAATTATGATTGAGTACATAGAAAACTCAAAATATTTTTAAAGTAAGTATACTTGTTCAACTCAAAATATGAAATGAAAAGAGGCCTTTGGATATCCAAATTTCCGTAGTGAGTAACAAACTGAAGAAGTTATTTGAAAACTTTTTTTTATTAAAAAGTTAGAATACTAGAATAGTGTTCTATTGAAATACACCAGACAGTATAACCAGTAGTCACACAATTTATACCAGGGAAGCATGACTGGACACTAATTACTGATTATATTCTCAGCTGAATTCACTTCTGCATACCTTCGTCCAGCCCCACTTTTTGACAGAGAGTGTCTACTGTTTGACATGGTTTGGCTGTGTCCCCACACAAATCTCATCTTCAATTGCCACATATTGTGGGAGGAACCCAGTGGGAGGTAATCAAATCATGGTGGCAGGTCTTTCCTGTGCTGTTCTTGTGAGAGTGAATAAGTCTCATGAGATCTGATGGTAATATAAGGGAGAATTTCCCTGCACAAGCTCTCTATTTGCCTGCTGCCATCTCCATAAGATGTGACTTGCTCCTCCTTACCTTCCACCATGACTTTGAGGTCTCCCCAGCCATGTGGAACTGTAAGTCCAATAAACCTCTTTCTTTTGTAAATTGCCCGTTTTCGGGTAGGTGTTTATCAGCAGCCTGAAAATTGGCTACTACAATAAATTGGTACCAGTAGAGTGGGGCACTGCTAAGAAATATGCCTGAAAATTTGGAAGTGACTTTGGAATTGGGTAACAGGCAGCGGTTGAAATAGGTTGAAGGGCTCAAAAGAAGACAGGAAAAATGTGGGAAAGTTTAGAACTTCCTGGAGACTTGTTGAATGGCTCTACCCAAAATACTGATAGTGATATGAACAATAAAGTCCAGGTTGAGGTGGTCTCAGATGGAAATGAGGAACTTGCTGGGAACTGGGGCAAAGATGGCTCTTGTTATGTTTTAGGAAAGAGACTGGGAGGAATTTCGCCCCTGCCCTAGAGATTTGTGGAACTTTGGACTTGAGAGACATGATTTAGAGTACCTGGCAGAAGAAATTTCTAAGCAGCAAAGCATTCATCAGGTGGTTTGGGTGCTGTTAAAGACATTCAGCTTTAAATGGGTAACAAAGGAAAAAAGTTCAGAAATTTGCTGCCTGACAATGCTATAGAAAAGGAAATCTTATTTTCTGAGAAGAAATTCAAGCAGAATGCAGAAATTTGCATAAGTAATGAGAAGCCAAATGTTAATCCCCAAGACAATGGGAAAAATGTCTCCAGGACATATATGAGGTCCTCAAGGTGGCCCCTCCCATCAGTAGGCCTGGAGGCCTAGGAGGAAAATGTGGTTTTGTGAGCTGGGCCCAGGGTGCTCCTGCTGTGTGCAGATTAGGGATTTGGTGTCCTGTGTCCCAGCAACTCAGCCATGCCTGAAAAGGGCCAATGTAGAGCTCAGGCTGTGGCTTCAGAGGGTGCAAGCCCCAAGCCTTGGCAGCTTCCACATGGTGTTTATCCTGCGAGTGCACAGATATCAAAGGCTGGGGTTTGGGAACCTCCGCCTAGATTTCAGAGGATGTATGGAAATACCTGGATGCCTAGGCGGAAGTTTTTCTGCAGTGGTGGGGTCCTCATCAAAAACCTCTGTTAGGTCAGTGCAGAAGGGAAATGTGGGGTGGAAGTCCCCACACAGAGTCCTTACTAGGGAAGTGCCTGGTGGAACTGTGAGAAGAGGGCCGCTATCCTCCAGAACCCAGAATGGTAGATCCACAGACGGCTTGCACCATTCACCTGGAAAAGCCACAGACATTCAATATCAGTCTGAGAAGGCAGCCAGGAGGGAGGCTGTACCCTGAAAAGTCAGAGGGAGGAGCTGCCCAAGGCTATATGAAGCCACCTCTTGCATCAGCATGACCTGGATGTGAGACATGGAGCCAAAGGAGATCATTCTGGAGCTTTAAGACTTGACTGCCCTGCTGGATTTCAGACTGGCATGGGGCCTGTAGCTCCTTTGTTTTGGCTAATGTCTCTCATTTGGAATGGCTGTATTTACCCAATGCCTGTACCCGCATAGTATCTAGGAAGTAAATAACTTGCTTTTGATTTTACAGGCTCATAGGTGGAAGGGACTTGCCTTGACTCATATGAGGCTTTGGACTGTGAACTTTTGAGTTTATTCAGAAACGAGTTGGGACTTTGGGGGACTGTTGGGAAGGCATGACTGGTTTTGAAACATGAAGATACGAGATTTGGAACAGGCCAGGGGAGGAATTATATGGTTTGGCTGTGTCTCCACCCAAATCTCACCTGAAATTTCCATGTGTTGTGGGAAGGACCTAGTGAGAGGTAATTGAATCATGGGGGCAGGTCTTTCTCTTGTTGTTCTTGTGAGAGTGAATAAGTCTCATGAGATCTGATGGTAATATAAGTGGGAGTTTCCCTGCACAAGCTCTCTCTCTTTGCCCGCCGCCATCCACTTAAGATGTGACTTCCTCCTCCTTACCTTCCACCATGACTTTGAGGTCTCCCCAGCCATGTGGAACTGTAAGTCCAATAAACCCCTTTCTTTTGTAAATTGCCCAGTCTCAGGTATGTCTTTATCAGCAGCATGTAAACAGACTAGTACGGTGTTATATATTATCCCTATCTCACCACTGTATATTGAATCTTTCAGTCAAAGATAATCTGTTGTTAAGTTCCCAGAACTTGAGATTTATAGAAACTCTGATTAAGAAATTATATCCAAGGAAACTTATATGCACATTAACAAGGAGCTCTATAACATTTGAGATGCTACCATAATGAAATGAGACTTTTGGGGGTTTCTGTAAGGGATGAGTGTACTGTGCACATGGAAGGGATAAAAATCCCTGGGGCTAAGAAGGCCGACTGAGATAGACAGTCTATAATGGTCCCCAATGAACCACACCTTTTCATATTCACTTAGACTCTCCTTGTGTAGCCAAAGGAATGTCGTAAAAATGGAAGAACGCAGCCTGAATTTAGGCTACATAAACCGCTGCAGATTTCATGTAGATCTCTCGGAACATTTTGAACTGGCATATAAGAAGTGTGAATACCCTGAAAAAACCTATTCTGTGAGGAAGCCAAAGTTTGTCATACAGAAAGAACATAAAAAGGGAAAGAGAGATTTTGTCCAACCTCCATTGTCTCAGTCATTCCAGCACAAGTAAGAGGCTTAGTAAGTTAAGTTATCTTGAATTTCCCAGTCAAGGTGAGTCACCAGCTAAATGGCAGCAAGTGAATCATGTTTGCAGATGTAGGGCCCAACTGAACTCCTGAAATACTGTTCCACAAAATCCAGAGCAAAATTAAATAGTTTCTCTTGGCTACTAAGTTTTGCATAATTTATATGATAATACATCAGACTACGTTATTGAATGTCATATGGCACAAAAGAGTTAAAACAAAATTGTGTAATTCCATGACTATTATTATTTAAATGGACTGTTCTCTCAAAATAAAAATCTGTATCACATGAATACATATATTGATACAATGCTTGATTATTGGAGTCTTTATGCTTTTAAATAATTTTTAAATCCTTAGTTTGTACTACTAATGTAAACGTAAATGTGAAAAGAACTGTGATTTTAATATTTAAAAGTTTAATATTTTAAAGGCATAAAAACCAGATGTAATTAAACTGTTAAAAAATTCATAAACCATGATTTATATTTGCTGTATCATGACATCCCTCAGAGAAACAGCTTTACATATATTTTATTTTTTGTCATCATAAAACATGAACCAATTTAATAACTGATATATATCTCATGTAGTCAGACTCAAACCATACTCTTAGTGTGAAATGTACTGTTCATGAAGTTGGCTGGTACAACCAGTCTTATCTCAGGAAAATGTCCACAGGTTGACAAGTTAACTATTTTCCTGACTGATGAAGCTTCCATAGAGAAACGAGTCACAGAAGAATAGATTAAACAACAACACATTTTATTACCTACGGTGACTTCAAACAAAGTCAGATGTCAAAACAAATTCATGTGCTATAATAGAAGCTCAATTTCTCTTGAGCATGCAGTCAGAGATTAAACCTTGTAAACTACCTGAATTTCCTACAGCATGACTTTATAGTTACTTTTCATTATAAATGCTTTAAAATGCATTCCCAGACTTCCCCCAAGATCAAGATAAGTAATTAATCTTCACTTTAATTATGATTTACATCATTTTTATGCTCATTATAATGTCATTAATGTCAGATAGATTACTATTGCCATGGCAACCGGCAATGCCATGGATGTGACCTAAAGTCAATACTAATTAGGCCTTTGCTCCAGGTTACATCAATATAATAGGCAAATGAATATAAAACATTGCACAGTTCTACCTTTGTTTTAAATAATTTTCTGGTCATCTATAAAATTTCTCCAAATTAAAATCTCATAAGACTATCCATACTTTTAAATCAGGAATATATATCTTTTCCATTTAAATAAAAACTCTTTCTAGATTATCCCACATTCACTTATTTTTCAGTTTCTTTCCATGGATCAATGCATAACATATATCTGAAGAAAAAGAGCTTTAATTACTTAATTCATACTTTAAAAATGTGTAAATTTATAAGAAAAATGTACTTTTGTTTACTTATAAGACAATGTTATTGTTAACTTCACATGATAAAATTTCTTTAAACATAAAAAATAAAAATACTCAAATTCTATAAAAGAAGAAATGGCTTCAAGTTGCATGTTCAAAATCATTTTCATTTTATGCTGGGATGAAAGCTGAGCATTGGAAAATAATTGCTGCTACAAGTGATATGATAATACTACAATTTCTCATACTTCAATATAATAAGTAGATTCATATTAAGGAGTAAAAACTGTTTTCATTAAAAATGTTGGTGTGTATGTCATTTTGTAACAAAAGTATTAAGGTTCAAAGTATTGAATTTATTGTGATTTGGTTACTTTAATACATCAAGAGCATTTAATTTCATTATGTTAGTGATTGGAAAAATTTAAAGGCATACACATTAAATTTATTTATCAATTCTAATAATAATTTTGTTTATAATAATCCTGCTATTTACTTTAAGCACATATTTAATTTTTAGCTGCAATCAATTTCCTGCAAAATATTGTAATTTTGAAAAGGTCATAAAGCAGTAAGTCTAGGAAACTCTGTCATAACAATACTATTGGTTTTAATAAACTAGACAAATGCAAGCAACATACCAAGTGTAATCAATAAAACTCTAAAATATATTCATATAGCTACACATAAGTCATTAAAATTCTTCCATATGATTATAGCCCATTTAGATAATGCAATCATTGGCTTTACAGAATATAGTTTAAATGTTTTAGAAAGAAAATTTTCATGGTTTTAGTCTTCTGTAGGTATAAAGCATTGGTTGAAACCTTATTATGCATGCTAATACACATGGTATTCAAATAAATCATAAAACTACAAGAGAACATATACATGCTAAATGTTCTGGAGTGTTTTAAACTGTAGTGAGTATTACAATCTATCTCTGTAGGGGAGATTAATATTTAACTGACAGTCATAGTTAATATACACATAGTTAGTCATTAAATAGTTAATATACACATAGTTAATAGTTAAAAAGGGGAAGGAAATTAACCCAACCTAGTGTTATGCTCAGATATATACATGCAGACATATACACACACATATAATACACACATAGTGTAAATATTTGTATGTGTGGAGTGTATTTTATATGTGTATGTGTGTGTGTTTGTCGTTGTGTGCATATATGCACATATACACAATATGGTGCTTTAGTACCAGAATGTTTAGGTTTAAACTTCGGCCTCACCATTTTGGATTATTAATGCATCAGGCTATTTACATACATTTTCCTACTTGACTTCATGTCTAAACTCAGGATAATTATAGTATCTATTATACAACTAAGGTAAATATATATGTATGTATCACACTTAGAATAAAAAATGATGCTTGTAATACTGCATTAGGCTGGGTCTAAAAGAACACCAAGGATTGATTAATAATAAAGTAAAATAAATAAACAAGTCAGGAGTGTGTTTAATTTGTTTAATTCAAGATTGTTTTTTATTAACACTTTCAACAGCAGAATACTAGCTCAACTCTGTATTTTAATGAATTTTTTTCTTGATACTGTTTTGGAATAAATATCAGTTCTTGACATTATCTCTGTTGCATATAGATAAGTACAAGTTGAAAATGAATATCAGGCCACAAAATAACTATCACGCCACATCCTGATGGATGATTGTTTATAAGGTTTCAACACTCCTGAATCAGGTCCAGCATTAAATATTCAAAGACCTCTAAGCACTAAATTAAGATTAATTAATCAAAACTAGCCATGAGAAACTGTGGCATTCAGATGTGCTCTCTGCTTGAGCCCAAGCTGGACAATCTGTTCACCTCAAATCAGTTTCTGAAACATTGCCACTTAAATCTCTGCCCTTCTGTATACCCAACTTTCATCAATATTTACTACTTCTTTGAACTAATTGAAACAATTAGAAAAAAAAAAGTCAGATTGTCACTAAAAGAGGCTACTGAATTGAGGGACTCATTACACAAAATGAATAGTTTATAAATTTTAAAATAATTTTGTCGATCTTTCAAGTTCATTTTATTCTAAAGCAATACAGCTATGCTAATATTGTAAAATGTACATAGCATCACTAGTAGTGCTAGTACTTGCCTGTTGAGTTACTATGTTGAATAATATTATGTGAAGTTTGTTTTATGTCCAAACAGAATTTGAAAGTCTCCTCTACTAATATGTCTAGTTCGTAACATTTACTTGCATGATTTTAAATTTTATTTAGATCCCATACAAGTTTATGATGTGTCTCTGAGGGGTGCCATGATACTCCAGATAAGAATCACTCCTCTAGAATATAAACAATTGCATGGCAAAGCAATCATGTTCATAATCAAAATGTCATAGACATAAATTGTGAAGGAGTTGTTACATTTATACTACTTATTAGTTTCATTTCAGTTTTATTAAGTATACTTCATTTTTGAAACTTAAAAGTTACATGACATGCTGTTATTTTAAAAAGCTGTGAAAAATAAAACTGTTTAAATAGCTGTTTAAATCCCTGAGAAAAATATGCAGAATATATACTAAATATTTTTGAAATCTGATTATGAAAATATAATTACTGATTATACATAACGGTGTTTGATTCAAACTCTTATTTATAAAGCAAGAATTCCAGATGAGCAGAACTTGAAGACTTGTATACACCTTGTGGAAAAATAATGTTGAAAACATAATTTTCACATTCTTGTTTTGTCAATGACTTCTCTTCTGAAATTACAAGCAAATATTCTAACATTTTTGTGATTTAAAATGAACCCTTATCATTTCTGCTGGTATTATCTGCAAAGTAAAGGTAATATTTCTTACTGCATTTCACAGAAATAAAACATAAAATCTCTACTCAGTGTATTTTCAACTTCTGAAAATCCAAATTACCACCTGCAAAATCCAGTAATAAAGCATAAAATGGTGTAAATGGCTTTGTATGTCCTGGTTTAGTGGTAGATTTCCTTTAACTTCAAGAATAATGTAAATATTTATGTAATTCAGTAACATTGATATAAAATAACTGGTACTAAGTACAAATATATATTTTGGGTTTTGTGCATTTGCTAACCTATTATAATAGCTTTGCATATTCTTCTTTGATATCATCATCTTTGATGGTATTCTTTAAATATCATCTTGCTTTTCTTCTAAGTTTTTCCACCTTTAAAAGTAGATTTGCAAAAATAATTTACATCTTTGTACATAGCATAAATATCATCAGCTTCTAAAAAGTTTAAAATAGGTATTAATATCCTTAGTGTTTTCTCCTAAGGAATTCTGTTATGCTCTAGCTTATGACTGCTTCTTCAAACTATACTCTTCACAACCTAATACCCATTTATCATGGCAAGTAATAGGCTAGCCATTTTGAGATCCTTACGCCTCTCCATTTCAACCATGCTGTTTTAATGTCTTTGTACTTAAAATTATTCTCCCTTCTTTACAAATTCCCACCTACACTCTATATGCTTTGGATACTTCCAATATATTTCACACTTAGATGTGCTTCTTTTAGAAAAACATCGTTTCCCAAAGTTCATACAGTTTTGCTGAACTATAATTGCTTTTGCAATTTTAATTTCAATGAATTAAAAAATAATGTACCAAATGAAAATATCAGCACAGTATCTACATCATGGGGCATGTATAATTTATATGATGTAATTTTAAATTGGACTGGCATATTTTAAGAGTTCAATATATGTTACCTATTCTTATTTCATTATTAACATTTATTTTCATGTATTAACTTATATTACCTTGCAGCTACAAGAAAAAATAATTCTGTAATGCTTTTAAGAGAAACTCCTACAGGAAGAGAATACTTGTTATTTAGAAAAGCACTTTTATAAATCAATTGAAGTAAAAAGAGAGTTCATGAGAGAAAGTAATTTCCTGAGGAGACAGGCAATACAAGATAGCTAATACCCTCTGCATTAAAAAAGAAAAGGAATTTAGAAGCAGCTTAAAGTAGAGGAAAGAGGAGAGTAGTGAATTGGCCGAGAATCATGGCAAACTGACTACAGTACTTTTGAGAATTGGGATGTCTACAACTGAAAATTAAATGACTTGTTTGGTTGCTATTCAAATCCCCTGTGACTCACCTCAAAAATGAACTTTTGGATGTGTGCGATATACAAGGACAGGTAGTTGATTTTGTCTTTTTTGGTTTGTATATTTTGTTGGATTTGTCTATATTAATTATGAAAACGGACCAACATCCAACTTCTACTCTATGCCAGATCAGAAACAAAAGACAAAGCTGTGGGTTGGAGAATATACATTCAGATGGGAGGGAAAAAAAAAAGAGCCAGAGAGGCCATGATATAACCTAAACCTTCCAGTATTTGGAGAAATAGTGGACAAAACATGAATAGGATTACTTTAAATTACATTTAGATTTCAATTGTCAGAGAAACTGCAGCTTAAGTCTGGATTACATTTACATCTACCAAAAGGGCCATAAGAATGTTTTACATGTCTGCCTCTTCTATTAAACTGTTTGGTTTTGAAGAAGGAGCTGAGAACCTTTTTATACCTATATCATTAATAACTAACATAGAATCTAGGGCAGGTAGTCACCCACAAATATGTGTTTTGAATTTAATCTATATACACTGTCAAACTCAGGAAAAATGATGTGACTGTAGATTCATAACACGTTTTCATTTATTACTATGATTCTCTTCATAAATTCACTGCCAACTTTTTGCCCCTGCCAAATCCTGTTTATATTGAGATATCGCAGATACATAGCATGGTTTGTGTTCAGCTTTATTTTTTTGTTCATAGATGGCATTATTTTTAAGAGCATAGCATCCTTGATGTTTGTAATCAGGTAAGTTTTGCTGCTAAAAGGTGTGCTGAGAAGGCAATACAGAAAAACAAATTTCATAGAATTTGACATATAAATATTTTTGTAATAAAATGATAACTAATACTGAATTTTAATATTTCCTCTACAGACATAGAAATGTATATTCTCACCTACAAATTTAAAAATAAGAGATTTTTTTGAGAAGAAAATTATTTCATAAATTCTCAACAATTGACACCCACCCACTATGTGGGTAATCAAATTCATAACTATAAAAATGCAGTAATCTGAATATGTAAACATTTATATTGTTGGGGTTTTAAAATTTTTGCCATGATTTATATAGTTTTGTCACAGTACTTATTCCTGTTTTGGAGAAAAGGTAGATTCTAAAGTATAAAAACACACGTGGCATATGCTACTTTGCAAATAATTTTTGCTATAGAAAGAAGAATATTAGTGTCACAATTCCTTCTCCCAAAGCCCAATGTCATACATAATGACACTATACATTTGGTACCAACTTTTTTATTTCTTGGTTTAGATTTTCCTTGATTTTAAAGTCATGAATGTATATTATTAAAAGTAACAATATGCAGTCTCCTGTCTTTGGGTGTATCTATGTTGAGTTATCTTTTCTATTGCACGGAAATCTCTTTTTTGATGGTCACCCTTCCAAGTAGCGTCCTGCCCTCTGCTTCAACCAGTAAAGTCTCATTTAAAGGCTTTCTGCCAAAGCATCATTCTGGGACTTCTTTTCATTATTTTTCTTGGTTAGAACTACACTCCTTGATATTCTGGGTTTTTTCCCCCAATTTTTCTCTATTACTTGGATTGAATATATCCCCATGCAAATTCATTTAAGGGAAGAATGGAATATCAAAAACACATAATAGTGGGAAATGTGTTGGTATATTCATTTATATATTAAAAATAATTTCCCTCTGAATTATTTCTTCTAATACTTGGTGTGCTTGACAGAAAATCTATTGTCAGGTTGATAGTTACACTTAGGTGGCTCAAATGTTTTATAATTAATTTTCTAAATATTAAAGTTATTGTTCATTCAATTTTAGATTTACAAAAAATTGTGAAGATAGTATGGAGTTCCCACATATCACACACTCAGTTTCTCCTATTATTAACCTATTACATTAGTATGATGTATTTGTTATATTTAATGTACCTATAGTGATACATAGTTATTAATTTCATTAGTTATGCCTAATGCCCTTATTTTATTCCAAGATCCGATACAAGATATCACATTTTTTTGGTTGTCATGTCTCCTTAAGCCTCTCTTGGCTATGATAGTGTTTTCATACTTTCATTGTTTTTGATAACATAGAGAGCCTTGAGGAGTGTTGGTTAGGGATTTACAGAATGTCCCTCAATTAGCATTTTTTCAGATGTTCTTCTTATGACTGGACTATGGTTGTGGAATTTTGAGAGGAAGACCACAAAGATAAAGTGCCATTATCTTTAATGTATATCAAGGGTCCATACTATCAACATGATTTATGACTGCTGAGGTTGAACCATGGTTGAGGATTGTCAAGTTTCTCAACTGTAAAATTACTTTTTCTTATTTCTCTACTGTAATTTTTATTAAGAAGTCAAGAAGTGCAGCCTACACTTAAGAAGCAGGTAGTTGTGTTCCACCTTTTTTGAAGGCCAAATATCCACATAAATGATTTGGAATGTTTCTGCTTAGAATATCTTTGTGTTCCCCTTTATTTATTTGTTCATTCAATCATTTGTATATAACATCATATCAGTATAAACTTATCAATATTTATTTTATATTTTGAGTGACAATCAATACTAGTTTTTTCCTCAACTTATCTCAGCTTTGGCCTTTGGTTATTCTGTCAGTTAACTCCTTTGTACCTTTGAAACACTCCAAACTTTTTTTTTTTTTTAACCCTTTTTACTTATTGACACTAAAAGATATCCTAGCCTCAGTTTGTGTATATTTCATGCTCTATTTCTGGAAGCAGACACAAGCTTTTATTTGGGTGTTAAAATTTATGAGTGAAGATATGTGTTTCTCTAGAAGCTTTAATATTCTTTAATTTTGTCACACTATATTTTAGGGTGTCTTTTCCACTCATATACTAATAACACAAAGCATTTTACTCTGAAGGCTTATGTCAGTTTTTATCTTTAGAAGTCTTTTGTTTTTCATTGACAATTATCTTATTTGACTCTTCCTTATTATCGTATCCTTTTTCATGCTTTTTATGAGTGCAATACTTTCTTCCTTAAAAAATTCATTTTCATTCTCTGATTATTTTTGTTTTTATCTAACTGTTTAAATTGATCTCTCTACTTTATTATATTAGATTTTGCTTGTTTGTTAGTTGGTTCAGATTGAAGGAAGAAAGATTTGGTTTATTTGACTAGCTGCTGTGGTTGTCCTCGGCTGCTATGTTGGTAGGTCTGCTTCCTCTCATGAACGGGAAGTTGAAGCTCCTTTTATCTGAGATTGTGATTGAGAGCTCCTCTTTAGAGTGCAATTTAGGAGTATTATTGCCTATCTTATCTGGATATTACTATAAGCAAGTACTGTACCCTGGAGAAACAAATGCTGACTTTTCCTGCCTTGCTTTTTGTGGTTTAATTCTAACCAAGAGTTTAATTACTTTTGCTAGCAACTCTGTAAGCTGAAATGGACATGAATATTATAACAAGTGACTGGACTGCTCTACTGTTGACTGCCTTTCAAGTAAATTCCCAATACTTTTTCCTTCAGAGCTCTTAGAAGTTAACTTTGATAGGAAGATCTTTATGATTCTCTTGAGACAAGTGACTTTCACCTTTATAAAAAGTCCTTATGTGAAAATACTGTATTGCAGCCTCTTTCAATCAACATCGTTTAAAAGCATGTTTATAGAATGCATTTGACTATTGGTAATAGAAATTTTAAGTAACTCTGACTCAGCATTTACAATGACTATTATTCATTTAACAGAATGTATAAATGTGGGACATCTTGTCTGTGCACGGATGCGATACCTTCATTTTTTAGTCTGCCATCATCTGAGTCGAGGTGATGCTTCCTCACATGATCACAAGAGAGCTGCCACAGGTACATGCATCACATTTACTCAACCATATTCATAGGAACCAGTGAGGCCTCTCTCTCCTTCCTCTCTCTCTTTCTCTCTCATTTTCTCTCTCTCTCCCTCTCTTTCTTCCCTTCTTTTCTCTTTCTCTATTCTGAGGGTAGAAACAAATCCTAGTGTCACCAGAAGAGGCCAGATAATATGTGTATGTGTAAATTGATTATGGTCAAAGTAGAAAGGGATACAATCATTGATTTACGCTTATCATAGTTTCATTTCCTAGGTGCAAACCTCCTTAGTAAAACTGGGTTTCTCTTAGGAAGTAACAGTTATATGTAGGCAACCAGTATCATTGGCCAAAAGAGTTTATCTATATTCTACCTCAGAAATAATTATTGGACACTTTTCTCTGTACCTTTACCTTTTTTATTATTATTAACTTGTCCTATTTTATGAGCTCACATTTTTATTCTAATATATTTTCAGGTTAAAAAGTCTGCCATTTTAAAATGGAAGGTGTGTACTATTTGAATAAATTAACTCTGGGAACTAGAGTTCTGCCTTGTAGGAACTATCAGCCATATCATGAACTGAATATAAATAGCAAAACCAAACAACAAAAAAGAAATTTTCTGTTATATTCAGTAATGGCTCCCTGATGATGATAAAAATCTATCTACACATGAATTAGTATAAAAAATCAGAAATATTATTTTTATTTTATATTTATTGTATAATGTCATGCAAATTCGACTACTATAATGTGTTTTTCTTTAATTCATTTAGATGATTTTTTCTATCTCAGAAAATAATAACTTTATTTCAGAGTTGCAAATATGCAGAGTACATGTACACATTTTGATTTTTTCTTCTGAAAATCATAAAAATTTTTATTGATTGTATTGAGAATATAAATGTTTTCACAAATTATTCTACATAAAATATAAAATCAAACTTATTACGATTTAGTTGTTCTGAGAAATTTGTTTTAAAACTTAGCTTATTCACAAATAAATGCCCTCATCAACAAATGAAATAATATGATATTTGATTAAATATATTTTATCCTGTTGGTGTAATTAACAATTTAGAACATAGCCCCGTATTAATGCACCAGTCAATATGCTCCTGAAATTAGATGTCACTCCTACTAATACCATTTCTTTGGGCTTCTAGGTCATAGACAAGCTAAAATGAAACAACTTGATGGGCATAATATATCATCTGATAAATTAAAATATAGCTAATTTTTTAAAAAATATAATTCCTACAGATAAAAAGCAATCAAAATGAGAGAAAAGTAGAAGAGTAAACAGAGTGCTGCAACTTTCATGGATAATATATAGAAACATGTACATATGAAAATGCTTCAAGTATCAATGTAATTTTTATTTAGCTTTAATAAAATGGCAACTATGGAAGGATCTTTATAAATGAAGGCTTTGAAGAGCTTAATTACAGTACCATAGAATCACCCTTTTAGTTGTTAAATAAAAATTGTGTAAGGAACTCTATCATTATATTTTTAATAATGCACTCAAACTGAAATGTTTAGACACTTTTAGCATTTAGCAATTTTCTAAGTGTAAGTCAGCAGGTTAAAAATTAACATATTTCTTCAATGCAGGCTAATTTAGTTACAATTTACATAATTTACTTAACATGGATACTTTCTGAAGCGTTCAATTTTTTAACCTTTAATGAAAATATAATGTCTTAATAATAATGTAGTACTCTCTGAAACTGATCATTTGTAGAAATTATCATGTAATTTATCTTCCTGCTTTCAGCAATCAACAAGTTTCCATCATTTTTCTGAAAGTATTAGGTTAAAAATATTGCTCCTCTAAAACTATAAAACCACTTTAGATTTTAAATGTGTTTATATAGTGCTCTAGAATTCATACGTTGCAAAGAGAACAATCACATGAATAATAACATAAATTATTTTTAAAAGTCATTCTATTCAATTCTATTTCATTTTTTAACTTGTCTATGAAAGTTTTTTGATCACTCACAAGTCTCAGTAAATATAAATATTATATTTCTTTGGTAGAGCATTTTAACTGCCATATATTAGCTTTTGTTAGAAAAAAAGAAGTCACATAATTTACCAAATGAAATTGATGATTTCATGAAAAAATTGAGGTCAGAAGGCAATAATTATGTGCATTTTTTTCTAATTTGAGTTCTATGTGAACCTACAGATTTTTGATATTCTAGCAAGAATTTAGATAATTACAAAATTAGCATCCATTGAGCAGTTTAATGCATTAAACATGATAGTTGAAAGTATTTGGGCGCTAGTTATCTAATATGTAATGGTAAAAGGGTTTCTTCTTTAACAATTCTTAAGTTCTAACTCATGTCTGAGAATTTTATGATTTTAAGACATTGTTCCAAACAGAAAATAATGAAATAAAATTCTTAATAATTATGTTGAAGGCAAAGATTAGTAGTAGAAAATATGAATATATAATGCATTTTTAAGTGTAGTGGGTTGGAGAGTGGTTACCAAATATGTGTCCACTCAGAACCTCAGAATGTGACCTTATTTGGAATAATTGTTTTTGCAGATGTAATTAGGATAAGAATTACAAGATGAGGGATCATTTACATTTCGAGAGATCCTAAATCCAATGACTAGATTCCTCATAAGAACTATAATAAATGAGGACCCACAGACACAGAGGAGACAGGAGAGAAGATTAAGTGATGAGAGAGGCAGAGATTATAGATATGCTTTCACAAGCCAAGAAACTCTAGGAGCTAATTTTAAGATGGGAGAGGCACTTCCAGAGCCTTTAGAGAAAGGGTGTCATTGCCAGCACCTTAATTTTAGACATCTGCCTACCAAATCATGAGAGATTACATTTCTGTTGTTTTAAACCACCAAATTAATGGTAATTTTTTATCGCAGTCTGAGGAAACTAATGCATGAAGAATTGTCTGTTGATTACACAGCACATTAAAAAAAGTAATCTTATTTTTTACCAAGTAAAAACGTGATGTTTGTATACACACACACACACGAATATATATATAGTGATTCCTTGTCCACAAATCCACAATATTCAAATACCCCAAATCTGAAACCCTAACGTTGTTTTGTTTTGGTTTTGGTAAGTTTGAGATCAACTCCATCGGGAGCATTGACTAATTGAATTTCCTGAAGTGATAAAAAGTAACTATTTTGATTACACAGTAACTTTACATTTTATGACTGAAATGTGAAATAACATGTTAAGAGACACTTTAATAAAAATTCAAAATCAAAACTTGAATTAAATGACATGTGATATTGTCCATGTATACACAAGGCACATGATGTGATGAATATATTAAAATGGGAAAAAAGAAATTTCCCTAGAATCAATGAAATATGCAATAGCTAGCTTTATATTGAACTTTATCCATCATTGATGAAGACTGTCTCTAATACTTTCTCATCCTTAAAGTATCATCATTTTATAACCCTATCTTAATGCTGTTTAACTTGAATAAAATATTAATTTTTCTGTTTTTACATTTGTTTAATGTTTTAATCTTTCATCAATTTATACACTATACCATCTCAGAAAAAAAATCTTTATTATATATATGTATCCATATATCTTTACATACCAATATCTGCATGTATATGTATATGTATATATGTCTCTGTGTATATTCAAAATAGGTTGCCAGATAAAAATATAGAACACCCAAATAAACTTAAGATTTACATAAATAACACATTTTTAATATAAATATTCCCTAATTATTGCATTGCACATATTTATTCTAAACAACAAATTGTGATGATATTAGCAAAATTTATAGCATAGGCACTCATCCCTCCACAGCACCCAACATAAAAAAAAAAAAAAAACTGTCAGAATTAACTTTTTCAGAACTCTGTAATGCAGTTAAAGGTTAGCAGCAGCCAACCAAGCAAATTTTTTAAATAGCACTTAAAAATGATAGAAAAGTTTTGTGGTGTTTTTACTTGTCCTTGCTGTTCCTCCACCTCCCCGGCTCAGTGATTGTCGTGGACATGGCAACCCATGTTCCCAGAGTGGTTTGATGGTCTTTTGTTCCAGAAGTAAATTAGATCTTATATCAAATAGTAGTGTTTGTCCATTGTGACATTCTGGGAGCTCCTTAAGGGACTCATGCAATTTGCTTCCCTTTGTTTCATGTAACTTAGAACTTTCAGGCAGAAAAGTGGCTGTGCAGAGGGAATGTTTTTAAACGACTGTACAGAGAATGAATAACTCACTGCCACTTATGGCAAACAAGGAAGCAAGCCAAAAACCTGAGAGGACAAGTTGATAATCTCTTTGAGAAATAAGGACATGGAAAAGTTTCCACCTGTATGAGGGGTTTCAAGAAGCCACACACATGCTCAAAGTAGAACACATACTTGGGAAACACTACAGGATTCAGCTTTTACCTTTACTCATCTCTGGGTTCAGAACAAGCAAAAAGGAAAACTATTGCATATTTTTGCATGGTCTTGCTAGGTCATTGAAGGCGTGCCCCAATAACAGATGATCTTCAACTACTGAGTCAGGTTTTCTTTTTTTTCCTTCGGCCTTTCAATTTTTCTTTATATGGCCTTTATTTTCTTTCTTTCTTCCTTTCTTTTTATTTTCTTACTTTCTTTTCTTTCTCTCTCTTTATCTTTCTTTCCTTTTTCTCTCTGTCTTTCTGTCTCTCACTTTCATATCTAACATTTTAGGGAAATCTCTGCCAAACACCAGCTGACCACTAGTTAAAAAACTTAGAGACTCCAGAAACCACTGATAACTAAACACAACAGAGAATACAGACGTTACAAAGAAAGTTTAGAAAAGTCAAATAAAATTACAATATACAGCAAACTAAATATAACAAACCTGGAAGAGAAGAAAGTATCTAATTTTATGCTGCCACATTATAATACTAAAAATATTCAGATTTTAGAAAATATAATAAATTATATAAAAATGAAAAAGAATGGTCTTTTGCAGGAGAAGTTAACAAAAAGACCCCAAGGAAGCACACATACTGGTTTTCTAGACAATTATTTGAAATATAGTCTTAAATATGCTCGAAGAGGTAAAGAAAGCCATGGACAAAATGCTAAAGGAGACCTGGGGAACAGTATCTTAACAAAGAATATTATCAAAGACATGAAAATTATTTTTAAAAAGACCTATAATCACAGGCCAAGGTGGGTGGATTGCTTGAGACCAGGAGGTCTAGACCAACTTGGGCAACACGAAGAAACCCCATTTCTACTATAATACAAAAAATCATCCAGGCATGGTGGCATGTGCCTGTAGTTGCAGCTACTCAGGGGGCTGATATAGAAGGATCATATGGGCCCAGGAGGTCGAGGAGTGAGCCATGATCACACCACTGCACTCCAGCCTGAGACAGAGGGAGACCCTGTCACAAAAAAAAAAAAAGAAAGAAAGAAATAAAATTACAAAAAGAAACTTTTGAAGGAAAAATGTACTGTGAGTAAAACAAAATACATACTAAAATGTTTTAGTAGTAGATCTGAGCAGGCCGAATAAAGTCTTAACAAACTTGAAGATAAGGCAGTTAAAGTTATACAATCTGCAGAGCAGAAAGAAAAATAGAATGAAGAAAAATTGAAAGAGCACAAAAGACATGTGGAAAACCATCAAGTGGAACAAAATGTACATAATAGGAGTCCCAGAAGAATAGGAGAAAGAAGAGAGCAAAAAGAAATTTAAATAGATAATAACAGAAAAGTTTCCAACTTGTATAAAGTACACAAATTTGCACATTCAAAAAGTTCAACACACTTAACGAAAAAGATCCACATGAAGACAAAATATAATCACATTCTCAAAAGCTAATAACCACTTTTCTACTGTCTGCTTCTATTAGATCAACTTTTCAAGATTCTCCTAAAATGAATTATCCTCTCTAAGTGAGGTCATGTGGTATTTATCTTTCCATGCCTGGCTTATTTCACGTAACATCATTTCTTCCTGGTTCAGCCATGTGGATTGGGTAGATGTTGGTCAAAGAATACAAAATTTCAGCTAGAAGAATAAATTCAGGAGATCTATTGAATAATATGGTGACTGAGATAAATAACAAGGTATTGTGTATTTGAAAGTTACTGAGTATGGATTTTAAGTGTTTTCACCACAGACAAAAGATAAGTAATGAGCTAATGCATGTGTTAGTTAAGTTGATTTAGCCATTCCACAATGTATACTTATTTCAAATCATCATGTTCTACATAATACACATAAGCAAGTTTTACTTTTCTATAAAAAATAAATATTTGTATAACTAAAACAACCTTGAAGGCAGCCTGAAAAAATGAGTCATCATGTACAAATTATCTATAATCTAATTTGCAGCAGATATCATATGAAAATCCATGCAGGTTAGAAGGCAGTGGAATGACATTTAAAATGCTAACAATAAAAAAATTAACAAAGAAATCTATATTAAAGGAAATTATGTCTCAAAACTTAAGAAGGTAAGACATCCCACACATTGAAAGTTGAAAGTATATATTGCTAGTAGTCTACCCTTCAAGAATTGCTCAAGAGATATTTCAGGCACAAATAAAAGCGTTAGACAATAACTACAAATTGTATGAAAAACTTTTTGAAAAAAATGATATAGATAATTATATAGGTAAATATTTTTTAAAAACCGTATTACTACATGTTTGCTTTAACTCCTTTTTTTCTATCTGATTTAGAAGACAAATAAAACTATTATAACTATGTTAATGCATACAAGATATGTAAAGCTATTATTTGTGACAACGTAAGAGGGAAGGATGAGGAGAGGTTTGAAAGCAATTGAATATTATATGTTAATTAAAAGTAGATTGTTATAGTTTTCAGAAACAAAATTTAATCCCTCACTCCCAATAAAAACTAACAAGGAAATAAGCAAAAATCAAGTGGTATAATACAGAAAAACAATTAACCACAAAGTGCTAAGAAAAGAATTAAGAAAGACTAAAAGTTATGACATATGGAAAACAAATAGTAAACAGCAGATGTATGTTCCTCATTAACATTAATGGCTTTAAATGAAAATGCAGAATAAATAGAGTCATAATAGGTAGTGCTTAAAAGGAAATTTATGGCTGTAAATACACTACAAAAGAAGAAAGCACTCAAAATTATAATCAAAATATAAAAATAAATAAATGAGAAAAGGAAATTAAAGCTAAACTGAAAGTTAGGAGAAAAAAGAAAATAATAAACTCTACATTTAAGATAAGTAAAATATAATATAGAAAGATAGTAGAATAAATAAAAGAAAGCAAATGCCAATTCTTTGAAAACATCAACAAAGTTGACTTTTGACTAGATTGACTAAAAAATCTTAGAAAATTCAAATAATTAATATCAAAAATAAGAAGACATTAATACCTACTTCATAAAAACAAAATGATTGTAGCAGAATATCATGAACAGTTGTAGCCATGATGAAATGGACAAACTCCTAGAAACATACGACCTACCCAAACTGACAGGAATAAACACAAAATCTGAATAGAACTTTAACAAGTGAAGAGATAAGGTAAGTAATCAAAATAAGTCCCAACAAAGAAGAATTTCTGTTTCTGCTACTACTATTCAACCTTGCACTGAAATTATAGCCCAAACAATTAGTCAGGAATCCAATTTGGAAAGCATTGGGGATTGAATCGTATTCTCCCAAAATATATTTTGGAATTTTAATCTCCAGTACCTGTGAATGTGATCTTATTTTAAAATAGTCTTTGAAGGCCAGGCACGGTGGCTCATGCCTGTAATCCTATCACTTTGGGAGGCCAAGGCAGGCAAATCACCTGAGGTACGGAGAAGACGAGCCTAACCAACATGGTGAAACCCCGTCTCTATGAAAAATACAAAATGTAGCTGGCCATGATGGTGCACACCTGTAATCCCAACTGCTGGGGAAGCTGAAGCAGGAGAATCACTTGAACTTGAGAGGTGGAGGTTGCAGTGAGCTGAGATCTCACGATTGTGCTCCAGCCTGGCCTGGGGCTGGGCAACAAAAATGAAACTCAGTATAAAAAAAAAAAAAAAAAAAAATCTTTGAACCATTATCAAGTTAAAACAAGGCCATATTCTTTTAGGTTGTACCTTAATTTGATACTCAGTGTCATTATAATGGGAGGGGAATTAGGACAGGGAGACACAGACATAGGGAGATCACCATGTATATGGAGCAAGAAATTAGAGTCATTTTTCTCTAAGCCAAGTAATATCAATGATTGCTGGCAACCACCAGATGCTAAAAGAGAAGTATAAAATATTCTTTCTCACAGACTCTCACAGGGGAAAACAATTGTGATGACACTTGATTTAGGACTTCTGGCTTCCAGATTAATATGAGAATACATTTCTGTAAGCCACCTAGCTTGTACTAATTGGTTACAGCAGCCCCCCCAGAAATGAACAGAGATTTGGTACAAGGAAATAGAGATCTGGTGAAACAGGTGCCTAAAAATACTTTTAATGGCCAAAAATGCAATTGCTTAATATAAGTGAGAAACATGTTCTTGGAAATTAGAAGGAAAATTTTTCTTGTTTAAAGGCCAAAATGTTTGTCTTTATTGTGATCTACTCTGAGTAGAAAGTAGAACTTGTAGATAATTAATTTAGATATTTAGCTGAGGAAATTTCTAAGCAAAATCTGGAAGCTGCACCCTGATTTCTCTTTGGAGCTTATAGTAAAATATGGGAGAAAAAACATAAGATAAGAAATAAATTATTAAGCGAAAGAAACTCAAAATTGAAGATTTGAAAGTTTCTTACCATATCTATATTGCAAGAGATTAGAAAGCATGCTTTGTAGAGAATACAAAGAGTATATCTTAAAGGACGTTTGCTGGAATTATCAGGTATGTGTCACATGGAATCAACCAACCATTTTGGCAGAAATACTACTGTGAGTTTGGACTGAAGAGGAAATAGATGAAATAAAACAAAGTAGGACTGTTGAACTTGTAGGGTTCTATAGGTAGGAAATAGGCCATTAGAGTTACTTGGCTGCAAACATGTTATACTCATGACAAGAGATGAATGAATCTGAGGGTTGCTCTGAGGCCAGCAGGGCTACCACTGCCCCTGTGGCTCTGCAGAGTGTAGATCCAGGAGTTGGGGCCAACACCTCCTTGGCTTCAAAGGTTGAGAACTCATCTGTGGTTACAGAGGACTGCTACTCCTACAGGACAAGAGGGTAGGGCTATCACCATGATACAAGAGAAGGGCTCACAGGGCTTCAAAAGTCTGAAATGAGGACATGATAAGCCTCCTCTCTGGGCTCAGAGGGACTGTGCATCATGCCATATGGGATTATTCTCAGGCCCTGAAACCTAATGACATTTTTCTTACTGGCCTGGAAACTGGTTCTCAGTGATCTCTTTATTGTTTCTTTTTTTCTGCCTTTAAAAATGGGAATGTCTGTCCTATGCCTGTCTCGCCACTGTATTTCAGAAGCACATAACTTGTTTTTAAGTTTTACAGGTCTGCAGATAAGGAAGAATTTTAGCCTCAGATTAATCATACCCAGAGTCTTACCCATACCTGATTTAAATCATATTTGAGTGTTCTTGAATTGATATTTAAATGAGTTGTTGGGCTAGAGTTGATGTTGGAATGATTTAAACATTCTGTGGATTCTCGGATGGGATGAAAATACTGTGCGTGTTGCAGATTGTTGTTGGTTACGTTGTGTCTCCAAAATTAAATGTTCAAGTTCTAATCTGTAGTACCCGTAAATATAATCTTACTTAGAAATAAGGTGTTTGTAGATAGAAACAAGTTAAGATAAGGTCATAATGGAGTAGAGTGGGCTCTAATTTAGTGACTGGTGTCTTTACAACAGAAGGAGATTTGAACAGAGAGACACAATGGGAGACAGCGGTAGCAGTGGGAATGAAGTGTTTAGAAACCAAGGAAAGGCAAGGATTGTTGGAACCACCAGAAGCTCGGAAGAAGCATAGAACACATGCTCTTTCAGAGTTGCCAGAAAGAACCATCCCTGCCTACACTTTGATTTAGTAGTCCTAAAAACACTTCGATTTAGGACTGCTGTTCTCCAGAAATGTAAGATAATACATTTATGTTGTTTTAAGCCATGCAGTTTGTTGTAATTTATTACAGCAGGAAACTAGAAAAAAATATTAAAATCATTTCTATTAATGAAAGACATGCTTTTACATACAGAATGCACACACAAACAAACAACTATTTATTAGGTTCAAAAAGGAAATTCATGAAAGTTGCAGGGTAAAAGATCTACATGCAAAAATCAGTTGTTTTTATATATAAAAGCAATGACCAATGTAAAATCAAAATTGAGAAATCAATTCCTTCTACAATAACATCCAAAAAAAGCCTGGTAATAAATTCAAATAAGGAACTGAAAACTCACACAACAAAAACTACAAAACATTGCTGAAAGAACTTAGAGAGGATCCAAATAAGTGAAAAGATAGCTCATGTTCGTGGTTTCGATGACAGTAATGTTAAGATTTACTTACTCGCCAAAGCAATCTACAGATCCAGTGCAATACCTCTTAAGAGTCACACAGCCTTCAGCTTTGCCTGTTTTTTGTTTGTTTGTTTTTTGTTTGTTTTCGAGATGGAGTTTTGTTCTTGTTGCCCAGGCTGGAGTGCAGTCATGCGATCTTGGCTACCTCTGCCTCCCAGGTTCAAACGATTCTCCTGCCTCAGCCTTTTGAGTAGCTGGGATTACAGGGGCACACCACCATTCCCAGCTATTTTTTTTATTTTTAGTACAGGTGGGGTTTCACCATGTTGGTCAGGCTGGTCTTGAACTCCTGACCTCAGGTGATCCACCTGCCTCGGGTCCCAAAATGCTGGGATTACAAGCATGAGCCACTGCGCCCGACTGCCTTCCGTTTTAATAAAGAGATATAAAAGCCAAACTCCAAATTCATGTGGAAAGTAAGAAATTGTGAGTAGCTAAAATATCGACAATAAATCAATATTGGATAAATAATTTCTCTTGATTTCAAAACTTACTTGAAGCTACAGTAATCAAAGCAGTTTAACAATGGAATACAAAAGACATATAACACAGTAAAATAAAACTTAGCGCCCAGAATTTATGCCAAATATATACGCTCAATTGATTTCTTTTTTCTTTTTTATTATACTTTAAGTTCTAGGGTACACGTGCACAACGTGCAAGTTTGTTACATATGTATACGTGTGCCATGTTGGTGTGCTGCACCCATTAACTCATCATTTACATTAGGTATATCTCCTAATGCAATCCTGTCCCCCCTCCCCCACCACATGACAGGCCCCAGTGTGTGATGTTCCCCTTCCTGTGTCCAAGTGTTCTCATTGTTCAATTCCCACCTGTGAAAGAGAACATGTGGTGTTTGATTTTCTGTTCCTGCGATAGTTTGCTAAGAATGATGGTTTCCAGCTGGATTCATGTCCCTACAAAGGACATGAACTCATCCATTTTTATGGTTGCATAGTATTCCATGGTGTATATGTGCCACATTTTCCTAATCCAGTCTGTCATGGATGGACATTTGGGTTTGTTCCAAGTCTTTGCTATCATGAGTAGTGCCACAATAAACGTACATGTGCATGTGTCTTTATAGCAGCACGATTTATAATCCTTTGGGTATATACCCAGTAATGGGATGGCTGGGTCAAACGCTATTTCTAGTTCTAGATCCTTCAAGAATTGCCACACTGTCTTCCACAATGGTTGAACTAGTTTACAGTCTCACCAACAGTGTAAAAGTGTTTCTATTTCTCCACATCCTCTCCAGGGCCTATTGTTTCCTGACATTTTTAATGATTGCCATTCTAACTGGTGTGAGATGGTATCTCATTGTGGTTTTGATTTGCATTTTTCTGATGGCCAGTGATGATGAGCATCTTTTCATGTGTCTGTTGGCTGCATAAGTGTCTTCTTTGGAGAAGTGTCTGTTCATATCCTTCACCCACTTTTTGATGGGGTTGTTTATTTGTTTCTTGTAAATCTGTTTGAGTTCTTTGTAGGTTCTGGATATTAACCCTTTGTCAGATGAGTAGATTGCAAAAATTTTCTCCGATTCTGTACGTTGCCTGTTCACTCTGATGGTTGTTTCTTTTGCTGTGCAGAAGCTCTTTAGTTTAATTAGATTCCTTCTGTCAATTTTGACTTTTGTTGCTATCGCTTTTGGTGTTTTAGACACCAAGTCCTTGCCCATGCCTATGTCCTGAATGATATTGCCTACGTTTTCTTCTAGGGTTTTCATAGTTTTAGGTCTAACATTTAAGTCTCTAATCCATCTTGAATTAATTTTTGTATAAGGTGTAAGGAAGGGATCCAGTTTCAGCTTTCTACATATGGCTAGCCAGTTTTCCCAGCACCATTTATTGAATAGGGAATCCTTTCCCCATTTCTTGTTTTTGTCAGGTGTGTCAACGATCAGATGGTTGTAGATGTGTGGTATTATTTCTGAAGGCTCTGTTCTGTTCCATTGGTCTATATCTCTGTTTTGGTACCAGTACCATGCTGTTTTGGCTTTTGACAAGGATGTCAATGTGGAAAAGAATAGTGTCTTCAGCAATTGGTATAAGCACAACTGGATATCCATTGTCAAAGAGTGAGGCTGGAACCATCCCTAACTCACATGGTACGCAAAAACATAGCTCAAAATGGATCAGTGACCTAAACATGAACTAAACGTGTAAACTTCTTAGAGAAAAACACGGGAGTAGATCTGCATGATGATGGATTTAGCAATGGCTTCTTGGAAATGACATCAAAAACATGAGTAACAATTAATAAATTAGATTTCATTAAAATTGAAAACTATGAGCATCAAATGACATTGTCAGATAATGAAAAAAAACCTACAGAACTGGAGAAAATATTTGAAGCCAATATGTCTAGTAAGGTTCTAGTCTCCAGAATTTGTATAGAGCAACTTAACCACAGAAAGACAGTCTTCTTAAAAATAAGCAAAGATTGGCCAGGCACAGTGACTCATACTTGTAATCTCAGCACTTTGGGAGACCAAGGCAGGCAGATCATGAGATCAGAGATCAAGACCATCCTGACTAACACAGTGAAACCCTATCTCTACCAAAAATACAAAAAATTAGCCGGGCGTGGTGGCAGGCTCCTGTAGTCCCAGCTACTCGGGAGGCTGAGGCAGGAGGATAGCGTGAACCCAGGAGGTAGAGCTTGCAGGGAGCCAAGATCGTGCCACCGCACTCCAGCCTGTGTCACAGAGCAAGACTCTGTCTGAAAACAAAACAAAACAAACATATATATACATATATATATATATGTATATGTATATATATGCAAAGATTGAACCAAAGAAAATAAACAAATTGAGAACAAGCACTTAAAATGAGGTTCAGCATCATTAGTCATCAGAGAAATGCAGATCCCAATCACAATGAGATACTACAAGTATTAGGTTGCCTATATTAAACAATTTAAAAAATAAAAATAATGAGTGTTGGCAAAAATTTGGAAATACTACAAACTTTATATATTGTTGGTTGCAATATAAAATAGTAACATTATTATTGAAAACAGTTTTGCAGTTATTTAAAAATTAAATATAGAATTACCATATAACCGTGCAATTCCATTCCTACATATATGCCAAGAAAGAATTTAAGAAGGTACCCAAATAATATATGTATATAGATGTTCATAGCAATATTATATACAAAAGACAAAAGATGGAAACAGTCTAAGTGTCCATCAATGGCATAATGAATTAACAAACTCTGATAAATGCATACAGTACAGTATTTTTCAGCCATTGTAAAGAAGGAACTATTTATATTTGTTACATCATGGATGTAACTGTCTCTCACTCTCTGTTTTTTTTTTCTTTTTTTTTTTTTTTTAGCTCATCAGCTACCATTACTGTTAGTATATTTTATATGTGACCTAAAATAATTCTTCTTCTTCCAATGTGTCCCAGGGAAGCCAAAAGATTGGACACCCCTGCTCTAAAGCATTATTCTAACTAAAATAATTCTAACAAAAATAACAGTAGAGAGTGACTGTTTAATAGGTATGAGATTTCTTTTAGGGTGATGGAAATGTTTTAGAAATTGATTTAGTTGGTGGTTGCAGAACACTGTGGATGCAGTAAATGCCACTGAAATGCACCTTTTAAAATGGTTAATTTCATGCTCTGTCCTTATTTGTTGTTTATTTGAAATTTCAGTTTGACTGAGTATCTTGTGCTTTATCTGGCAATGAACATATGTATGTATATACATATATGTATGATATATTATCTGTATCCTTTATCAAAACACTATACAAAATTAGGCGTAATTTTGAGAGAATAAATAATCTCTCAACAGCAAATTGCTTAATATTGTCAGTCTTTTAGTCAATTAAAATGACACGATCATTTCCCTTGCATATAATATCCATTTTTGTCTTTCAGACCTACATATGCTGCTATGCAGAGCATAGTTTAAATATCTTTATGTTTACAAAAAAAGATTTAACAATTCTGTATACAAGTCACTGTTCTCTTTTTAATTTTTATATATAGAAAGCACTACTGTTAATTACATTCCTGTACTCCTGGGCTACATATCTGTTTCCTTTCTGTACTCCTATTCTTTGTATGTTATTTTTATTACCAATTCGGCCTTAAATTTATATGTATAAATTGACTTTTTTGAATTTTGCTTTTTTCAATGACATAATTTTCTATAGTCACTGTGCCTGTGTTTCTTATATCTGTTGCCTTTTGAAGCATATAACACAATACCACAAGATGACCCAAAATTTATGGAGGCCGGTAAAATAAAAGATTGAAGTTTTTATTTTGTTTTTCTTTTATTTTACTATAACTGACTTTACCAATAGTTTCTTTGTCCAACAGCATAAGAAATATAGCAATGATTTTACAATCTCTTTATAATAGAACAAAACAAAGTGCAGAAGAAATGGCTGTGCACATAAGCCAAACTTGATGCAGCTGGGGGAAGAGCTGGGGTTACATGACAAGCATATTAAAACATGATTTGAAGTGAGGCTTAGTAAATTTTTTTCTGCAAGATGATCCTACTAATAGGAGGGCAGCATGGATCAAAAGCTTTCTGCCCACTGTGGAAGCAGGGCTAGCTGAAGAGAGTACTGGCTTAGTAGAAACCATAGTATTCAAAGAGTGCCAACTGTGGAATTAAAGCACGAAAGAGATGAGCTCAGCAAATCAGAGGGAACAAATCCTTTTGGGTACTTTAATTTTGGGAAGTTTTTTTTTTTTTAATATTCTGAAAATAATTTCTAAAAGCAATAAAGTTAAAATTTAGAATTTTTAACCCCTTTAAAACTACCTTAATTACAGTAAGATAACACATTTATTTTGCTTTTCCATTTTTCATAATCTCTGTAGGCTTGGTAAGAATGCTAAAAACAAAGCTAAATGTCTGTCCTATCTTTGAAAATAGATGTCATACCTTTTAAACACAAATCAGTGTTTTTCTGTCTTTCACATAATATATTTTGTAGAAAACAGATTTCCATTTTGAGAATGAGCTTGAATCTAGGATTCAGTGTAAGATACAGTACTAATTAAAATCAAAGTAATGAGTGTTTATACTGAAGTGGTGATCAGAAGTTTCTATCTAAACTTTCTGAGCTTTACAATAAAATGCTGTATATTTGAAAAAAACAGGTTGTGTCTTTCAACAGTAATAATACATGTATTTTAGTTAAATTCAAGTAAAGCTCATGTAATACAAGGCTTTGAGTTTTTAAAGAGTGGTAGTTATTAACTGCTGTTTCTAGGACAGGCACAGTATAAATATCATGACAATACAAAGTCAAGGAATATAATTTTGTTGTATACTCTTCTTAAAAAGTGCCAGCTTCTTTCAGGGAATCTTAAAGTCCCCCTCTCATTCTTGTAACAGCAGGAAGAATGCTGATGCCATTTAGCCAACCCAGGCATTGAAGAAAGAACATAGGCAAGAAAGATCACAGTATAGAACCAGAATGATGCAGTGATGGCTCTTAAGGGTAAAACAAATAAAAGACATTTTGCACAATAAAAAGGAGAACAAATAAAGTCTTCTGTAGACATCAGTAGATTTGAATCAACAATTAGAATTGGCCCTTTCGTTTACCATAAAACGTACTACTGACTAAACATTATTTCTGTGTTTGGTGTTATGGCCACAATGTTGAATTGGATTCAGCAACCAAATAGAACTGATACCTGTAAATACTTAGATTAATACCATTTTCCCTATGCTTCACTTGATTGTGCTTCACAGATGTTGCTTCACAGATGTTGCATTTTCTACAAATTGAAGATTTGTGGCAATTCTGCGTTGAGCAAATCTATCTAACAACATAGATTTACTCCTTATCTCTGTATTACTTTTTTTGGCACATTTTGCAAATTATTTTAAACTTTTTTATTATTATTATACGTGTTGTGTTGATCCGTGATCAGTGACCTTTGCTGTTACTATTGTAATTGTTTAGGAGTGCCACGAACCATGCCCATGTAAGCGGACAAGCTTCATGGTGTGTGTTCTGACTGTCAGTGTGTGTTCTGACTGTCCCACCAAGCCGCCATTCCCCCTTCTCATTCATTCCCTCTTCTCAGGCCTCCTTATTTTCTGAGGTACAATGATACTGAAATTAGTGCAATAACCCTACAGTGGCCTCTAACTGTTAAACTGAAAGAAAGAGTTGCATATCTCTTGAAATCAAAAACTAAAAGTGATAATGCTTTAAAAAAATTGAAATAATAATATTCAAATATTAGATATCTTTGCTTCTAGGAGTATGCTAGATTGCTATAAAGAATTATTCACCTCTTTATCTACACAGGGAAAAAAAACTTATTATGTAAAAAAGACACTTGCACATGCACATTTTTGGCAGCCCAATTCAAAATTGCAAAAATATAGAACCAACCCAAATCCCCATCTATCAACCCGTGGATAAAGTAACTTTGGGATACTACTCAGCCATAAAAAGAAATAAAATAATGGCATTTGCAGCAATCTGGATGGAACTGGAGACCATTATTCCATTATTTAGGCCAAGATAGGCCAAAAGCTAGGCCTCTTGCACAAAGCAGTTAGCCAAGCTGTGAATGCAAAGTAAAATTTACTGAAGGAAGTTGAAAGTATTATGACAGTTGAAGACAGAAATGATAAGAAAGCAAAACAGCCTTATTACTGATATGGAAAAAGTTTTAATGATCTAGATAGATCAAACTAGCTATAACACTCCCATAAATCAACGCTTAATTCAGAAGAAGGCCCTAAGTCTCTACAATTCTATGAAGGCTCAGAGAGATGAGGAAACTTCAGAAGAAAAATTGGAAGCTAGCAGAGATTGGTTCATGAGGTTTAAGAAACTCATCTATCTCCATCACATAAAAGTGCAAGAAGCAGCAGCAAGTACTAATGTAGAAGCTGCAGCAAGTTATCCAGAAGATCTAGCTAAGGTAAATGATGAAGGTGGCTACATTAAACAATGGATTTTCAGTGTAGACAAAACAGCCTTTTACTGGAAGCAGGTGCCGTTTAGAAATTTTATAACTAAAGAGAAGTCAGTGTCTGGGTTCAAAGCTTCAAAGGACAGGCTGCCTCTCTTTTTAGTGGTTAATGAAGCTGGTGACTTTAAGTTAAATCAAATGCTCATTTACCATTTCAAAAATCTCAGGTCCTTTAAGAATTATACTAAATCTACTATCCCTATGATCTCTATACAGATTAACAAAGCCTGCATGACAGCATATCTATCTGTGCTATGGTTTACTGTACATTTTAAGTCTACTTTTAAGTCTGGTCAGAAAAAAAGTCTTTTCAAAATATGGCTGTTGATCGACAATGCACCTGACCAACCAATAGCTCTGGAGATGTACAAGTAGACTAATGTTGTTTTCATGACTGCTAACACAACATCCATTCTTCAACCTATCAAGCAGGGAGTCATTTTGACTTTCGAGTCTTATTATTTAGGAAATACAGTTTGTAAGGCTAGAGAGATAGCTATAATTAAAAGTGGAATCCGAAGATGTGACTGAATTGGGGAAATTGTATGATAATACTTGAAAGAATGAGAAGTTGCTTCTATGGATGAGTAAAGAAAGTGGTTTATTGAGATGGAACCTACTCTTAATGAGGATTCTGTGATCATTTTTGAAATAACAAAGGCTTTAGAATATTCTATAAGCATAGTTAATAAAGCAGCAGCAGGGACTGAGAGAATTGACTTTAATTTTGAAGAAAGTTTTACTGAGGCTAACATGCCACCAGGCAGAATCATATGCTATAGAACATTCATGAAAGAAAGAGTCAATGGATATGACAAGCTTCATTGTTATTTTATTGTAAGAAATTGCCATAGCCACCACAGCCTTCAGTAGTCACTACTCTGATCAGTTAGGAGCCAACAATGTCAAACCAAACACTCCACCAGCAAAATGGGATTCACTGAAAGCTTGGGTGATTGTTAGCATTGTATAGTAAAAATTATTTTTAAATTATGTATATTGTTTAGACATAATACTACTGCAACTTAGTGAATTATAGTACAGTGTAAACACAACTTTTTATGTTCTGAGAAATCAGAAACTTTGTGTGCGTTGCTTTATTGCAATATTTCCTTTATTTCAGTGGTCTGGAATCAAATTCACAGTATTTCTGAGGTTTGTTTGTTTAATAGATAGAGTTACAATTAAGAAAGGTAACAACAAAGTGCAGAAGATATTACCATAGACTTTAAGAGACCTTAGTGCAGGTCTAGTCTGCTTTAGAGAGAACATTTTATGATGCCGAATGAGAATATGTGGGTGGATTTCTGGGAGACAAAGCTGTTTTACATAGCTAAACATGGGGTAAAAGCCATGGGAAAAGGTCAAAGATGATATTGAAAAAGAAGGGCATGCTGTGAAGTGATTTTTATGCTCTGTTAAAAATAAATTTAACGGGCCAGGCACGGTGGCTCACGCCTGTTATCCCAGCACTTTGGGAGGCCAAGGCGGACGGATCACGAGGTCAGGAGATTGAGACCATCCTGGCTAACATGGTGAAACACCGTCTCTACTAAAAGTACAAAAAATACAAAAAAATAGCCGGGCGTGGTGGCAGGTGCCTGTAGTCCCAGTCACTCGGGACGCTGAGGCAGGTGAAAGGTGTAAATCCGGGAGGCGGAGCTTGTAGTGAGCAGAGATCGCACCAGGGCACTCCAACCTGGGCGACAAACTGAGATTCCGTCTCAAAATAATAATAATAATAATAATAATAATAATAATAATAATAATAATAATAAATAAATTAAAACAAATAAATGAATAAATAGATAAATTTAACTATTTCATAAAAACAATGTTAGTCATTGAAGTTTTTAATCAGCAAATTAACAAGAATGTACTAGTACAAATTTTTATTTCTGTGATATGAAGAAAACAGTGGAGTCTTGTGTTAAAAAAACAAAAGAAACACGGGCAGGAAAAAAGAGTGTAATGTCAGTGGGAATAGGGAGAAGTTCAAACGTTAAAAATCAGTGGAATTTAGTGAGTGGTTAGATATTGGCATAGGTAAAAGAAGACTCAAAAATAACATACTGGTTTCTGAGATGGTTGGCTATTTGAATGGTGGTAAAATTAAATGAAACAGGTCGAAATGGGAGAAGCAGGTTTAATTTCAGATGTAGTGAATTTGAGATGCCCGTGGCTCCAGCAAAGTAAATTGATGCTGATGCTTAATCCTAATAAGTTGTAGACTAAAATATCAGTGGATTAAAACGACAAAAAGTTTATTGCTCACTTGTGTTATAAGCTCATTATGAATAAGCAGTGTTCTCTGGATTCCAGATGCCTACTTATGCCAGTGAGATCCATTCTGAATTCAGATGTTTTATGGGAAGAGAAGCAGAAGCTCTAATTATTCTAAAAGAAACATTATTTTAGAGGTACCATAATTATTGTGTTGGTGCGTTAGAAGAAGCCTAGCCTGAGATCATCTATCATATTCTTATAAGTTCTATTTTGGTCTTATTCTCATTAAACATTCCTGCATAAGTCACAGTCGTTCTTAAGGAAGGAAGACTCTGCTTAATTAATGACAAAGTCAGTAAAATATACTCCATGTTTAAAAGTCCAACAGTAAAACTCTATAATTGACATTCACAAGTTAAACTATCTTCTAAAAGTAGAAACTGAACTTTCATTGAATCAATATGGTGTCCAGGCTCCATTTCACACTTTTTCAGAATTAGAGTAGCTGAATGTATTTAGGCCATGGAATTCGTGCTGAATTACCAGACAAGACTTTCTTATCTTTAAAGGTAAATTATATTTTAGCACTTTATTCTATTCTAATGTAGCTGACTTGAGACTATCTCAGTGCAGAGGTACTATTAATATAAAAATGGAAATAATAACATTCAAATATTAGATATATTTGCTTCTAGGAGAATGCTAGATTGCTATAAAGAATTATTCACCTCTTTATCTATGCAGGGGAAAAGAACTCATTATGCAAAAAAGATACTTGCACATGCACATTTTTGGTGGCCCAATTCAAAATTGCAAAAATATAGAACCAGCCCAAATCCCCATCTACCAACCAGTGGATAAAGTAACTATGGGATACTACTCAGCCATAAAAAAGAAATAAAATAATAGCATTTGCAGCAATCTGGATGGAACTGGAGACATTATTCTACATGAAGTAACTAAGGAATGGACAACCAAACAAGATATGTTTTCACTCATAAGTGGGAGCTAAATTATGAGGATACAAAGGCATGAAAATAATGCAATGGACTTTGGGGACTCTGAAGAAGGGGTGGGAGGGGGATGAGGGATAAAAGACTACACACTGGGTACAGTGTGTACTGCTCGGGTGCATCAAAATCTCAGAAATCACCACTAAAGAACTTATCCATATAACCAGACTCCACCTGCTCTCCCAAAACTACTGAAGTTTGCATATATATATGTATGTATTATATATATGTATTTATTTCTATATATATGTATGTGCATATATATTAATTATTCACCTCATCTCCAAAGGCAAGCCATACATTCCAAGAAAGTCCTGAAAGATATAGCTTTGTTAAGACACATGAAAGACAGCCAGTAGATTAAGTTTGCCTGTGTGTGAATAAGGTTATGATACTTCCTCACTGTCTGATCTGACAAATTACCTAAGTTATATACCTCAGTTTCCTCACTTCTAAAACAAGGATGGAATTCTATGTGAAAGAGATTTTCTGAAGACTTTACATGCCAATTCATGGCAAATGCTTAGAGATATAACTGGTATATAATGAGCTAATTAATATTTGACACTGTTATTATTACTACTATCAATATTACAAGTATAGTCACTTGCCTCTCATCTAAAAACTGAAAGGTATCAGAAATATTCTTTCTGGACTAAATATAATCTGCAAAAAGATGATAAGCTATGAACAACCAGGGAAGTAAGTGGTTTCCAATGTTTGTGTCATAGGTTGGCTCCATTGAAACATTTCAGACAATAAAGTAACAGGTAAATACCAAATAACCTAAGGGAAGAGTTCATTTTCAGGAAGACAGAAACATATTGATCTGGGCATAACACTGGGGAAATGATGATGTGAGCAAAATTTTCAACATTGAGGTGAATAAAGAGCTGAAAGATTGTATTCACCTGAGAAATGCAACTCTCACAGTGATTGCATTCACTATGGAAAAAGTATGTGCATTCAAGGATCATATCTGAGTTTCAACAGAAAGAGGAAGACAATACTCAGATAAAATATTGAGGTTACACACACTTTTTCCAGAGGGCATTATGAGAATATTTTGGAAGGACACAAGCAGAGGGGGTTGAAAGAAGTGAAACAAAACTCAGAAGAGAGTAATTAATTAATTCATAACTTGGTGATGATGATCATTAATTCATAACTTGGTGATGATGATGATGATAATAGAAGAATAGGAATAAGTGCAGAAGGCATCTCAAAGAAGCCATCTCGGTATGGCCCACGTAAGAGAGAAACTAGATGGGACTACAACTTTACCTAGCCAGATCAACAAACCTTCAGTGCAATGGCTTTCAGACATGTTTATTCTTGGCTAACTGAGGCAAAAATAAATATTCAGCTGTCTGATTGCATAGATTACATAAACTTAATTTTAAAACAAAAATGTTAAATATGAAAGTGTTTCAAAATGTGTCAAAGAGATTATCCCAGAAATATAGCGATTTTTAGTTTCAGAATTCCAAAATTTAGTAATATCAAATAGCCAGTTCCTCTAAAAAATTATTTGGCTCTATATTGTAAGTAACAGTCTAAATACCCACCACCTAATAGTAACGATCAAAGATAAAATATATTACTTGTACTTATAAATATGGTACTTTATAGACTCAAAAGTATATTTATGTACAGATATGGTTTGGCTCTGTGTCTCCACCCAAATCTCATGTCCAATCCTAATTTCCAGTTTTGAAGGAGGGGCCTGCTGGGAGGAAACTGGATTATGAGAGCAGATATCCCTCTTGCTGTTCTCATGATACTAAGTTCTCATGAAGTCTGGTTGTTTGAAAGTGTGTTGCACGTCTCCCTTTGCCATCTCTTCTCTTCCTCCTGCTCCTGCCATGTAAGACATACTGGCTTCCCCTTTGCCTTCCACCATGATTGTAAGTTTCCTGAGGCCTCCCCCAGCCATACTTCCTGTACAGTCTGTGGAACTGTACGTCAATTAAACCTCCTTTTTAAATAAATTACCCAGTCTCAGGTAGTTCTTTATAGCAGTGTGAGAACAGACTAATACAGAAAATTGAGACCAGGAGAGTGGGGCATTGCTATAAAGACAACTGAAAATGTAAATATGACTTTGGAACTCGGTAACAGGTAGAGTTTGGAACAGTTGGAAGGGCTTGGGAGAAGATAGGATGACGAGAGAAACTTCAGAACTTCCTAGATTCTGGTTGAATGGCTGTGACCAAAATGCTAATAGTGACATGGACAGTGAAGTCCAGGCTGAGGTGGTCTCAGATGGAGATGAGAAACTTACTAGGAACTAGAGTATAGGTCACTCTTGCTATGCTTTAGCAAAGGGACTGGCAGCATTGTACCCCTTCCCTATATATCTGTGGAACTTTGAACTTGAGTGAATTGATTCTGGGTATCTGGCAGAAGAAATTTCTAAGAGCAAAGCATTTAAGGTGTAATCAGGATGCTTCTAACAGCAAAACATCATATGCATTTGTAAAGAAATGGTCTGAAATTGGACCTATATTTAAAAGGGAAGCACAACATAGAAGTTTAGAAAATTTGCAACCTGACCATAGGAAAAACCCATTTTCTGGGGAGGAATTCAAGCTGGCTGAAGAAATTTGCATAGAGAGAAGGTAAATATTAGTAGCCATGACAATGGGAAAAAATTCTTATAAGACATTTTAGAGACTTTCATGACAGCCCCTCCCAACACAGGCTTGGAGGCCTAGAAGGGAAAAGTGGTTTCATGGCCCAGGCCCAGGGCCCTGCTGCTATGTGCAGCCTCAGGACATGGTCCCCCACATCATAGCTGCTCCAGCTCTAGCCATGGCTAAAAAGCACCAATATACAGCTAGGGCCATTGCTTTAGAGGGTGCAAGCCCCAAGCCTTGGCAGCATCCATGTGGCATTAAGCCTGCAGGTGAGCAGAGAGTTGAGGCTTGGGAGCCTTTACCTAGATTTCAGAGGATGTATGGAAACACCTGGAAGTCTAGGCAGAAGTCTGCTACAGGGTTGGAGCCTTCATGAAGAACCTCTACTGAGTGAGTGCAGACAGGATATGTGAGGTTGGAGCCTCCACAAAGAATCTCCAACTGGTTACTGCCTTACAAAGCTGTGAGAAGAGGACCAACATCCTCTAGACTCCAGAATGGTAGATCCACTGACAGTTTGCACCGTGCAACTAAAAAAACTTCAGGGACTCAATGTCAGCTCATAAAGCAGCTATGGGGGCTGTACCCTGGAGAGCCACAGGGGTGGAGCTGCCCAAGCTCCCTTTGGGAGCCCATCTCCATGCGAGATTTGCCAATAATTTTTAAAAATTGTTTTGCTTGTCCAGATATTCTGAGGTTACTCTGTTTTTTTTTTGTTGTTGTTGTTAAACTACAAAACCCCAACTTAGGGAAAAGCTGATATATCGTTATGATATATAAATGTACTGGGATTATTTAATTTTTAAATAAATATTTAGGTTTTATTTTAAAAGGAAAATTGAAAACACAGTAATTAAGATGTATTAGTGAGCCTTCAAAAGTAAATTTAATAAACATGGAACTATATTTAAAATTTATATATTTATTAGAAAATAATGCAATATTGATATTTTTCAAAGCAACAGAAACTGATTTTAAATATTTTAATTTTAAATTCAAAATACAAGATATTTTTAGATATGCACAAGTCCAAAAATTTAAGGTTAGTAAAAAAAATGACATCTTATTAGATAGACAAAGAGAGTTCTATATTATAATAATGTACAACAAAAGTTTTGGATAGGAAATAGAGAAGGGATCTTCAAGCAATTTTATTTATTAATGGGAAAAACTGAAAGAAATATGAGCCAGAAAGAAGGAAGCTGTGAAGAATGTTTCATATTGGAGTGAAATGTGATTTTTTGAATAAGTGAGATGCAATAGAGAAGACAGTGAGAAGATGAAGCGTCACATTATCCTATTGTACATTTAAGCATAAGTGAGTCCTATCCTAATCTATTTCATCTCCTGGAGGATAGATTGGCTATCATCTGAGGAGACCCTGAACCGTCAGGAGAAATTCACTGTAAGAAGAATTTTTTTCCTTTAACGTTTCAAAAGCAGACATAGGTCTTTCAGTCTGGAGTGCTTATGTGGCAATCAAGTGAAGAGCCAGAGAGTATTCAAGGAATAACTGCTGGGAAACGAACTCACTTAGAATTTATAAAAGTTATCTAAAAGCTTGGTGAAATTTAAATTCAAGCAATAAATTACAGATGTAGAACGCTGAGCCATAAAATAAGAAACATTAAATACAAATCATAAAACACACAATTATTCACCTTCCTAATGACACTGATGGTCGACATCAGGGGAAGAAGCCAAGGTCATTTCATTTCAATTTGGGAAAATCACTGGTCAATCAAGGCAGAACATACATATCCATCCATCACTCAGGTCCAGTAAATCCAGTCACCATGGGGAAAATGTTTCATAATATCATGTTTGAGCATTGACTCAAAGATGAATATTTGTGGCAGTAGGTAGAAGCTTACCTCTCAGAGACACCAGGATGGATGCACACCCCCCCCCCCACACACACACATATCAGGTATTAGGTATGTTTTTCAATGTGAGTATAATATTTACAAAGTTTAGATTTATACCCTGAGAAATAATGGTTCATTTTATAAATATTAATAGGTTCTTAAATTTTTCAGTTTTCTGTTTTATAAACTTTAGAAAATATGAAGAACCTCACCCTATAAAAATGTTTCTGGCCAGGCATGGTGGCTCATGCCTGTATCCCCAGCATGTTGGGAGGCCAAGGCAGGCGGATCACAAGATCAGAAGTTCGAAACCAGCCTGACCAATGTGATGAAACCTTGTCTCTACTAAAAGTACAAAAATTAGCTGGGCATGGTGGCATGTGCCTGGATTCCCAGCTACTAGGGAGGCTGAGGCAGGAGAATCACTTGAACCCAGGAGGTGGAGGATGCAGTGAGCCAAGATCGTGCCATTAGACTCCAGACTGGGCAACAGAGAGAGACTCTATCTCTCTCTCTTTCTCTCTCTCTCTCTCTCTCTCCATATAGATGTATTTTTTTCTGACATGTCCTAATCTAGATGGTTTTTTTCAGGTACATGAAAATACAGGAAATCTTATGGAATCCATTCTCAATTGACACCATTTTCTTTTTGATGCTGGTATGTAGACTCTACTGTTTTTTTTAATATAGAAAATAGAGAAGGGCCTTTACTGTATAAGTTAAATGCTTGAAGAGGGTGATAAGTGATTTCATTTACACAATCATTGGAGAGATATCAGTTCATCATAAACAAAAATGTACTAGGCACTGTGAAAGGAGCTGGATTTAGGAAAAAAAGGACATAGCACCAGGCTTTGTGGAACTTACATCTTACTATGAAAGACATGTGGAAGTAATTGCAAAATAACAAAAAGATCAAATTGTGTGTTCTAAGAAAGAAATTCTGAAGAATATTATAATGGAAAAGTAAAAGCAGCAGTAAGGATGTTTTTCATGAGTTATTTGATAAATTCCTTGTGGAAAAATGATATGTAAACTGAGGCATGAGACCCGAAAAATGAGAAACCATGAGCCACGAAAAAGGATGAGAATGTGCATTTCACACCTAGGGCCTAGCAAGGACAAAGGTTTTGCATTAAAGAGTACTTTGTTTGTTTAAGGATTGTGAGAAGAAAAAGAGAATATTAAGTTAGCATGAGAATGGCACAAAGTGAGGTTGGGAAAAAAAAAATTGCCCTGTAAAGAGTTGAAATTTATTTTAGGAGCAATGACATATAACATGACCTTCTTTCCCTAAAAGCTCACTCTGTATATACTAATGCTTGGAATGGAAGAGTGCAAAGTAGGAGGCTGTCTCAGTAGGCAAAAATTATGCACATCCACAATAACTATGGGTATCTAAAAAGGAAAGTAATTGACATAAGAAAAGCATTTTCATTTAGTCAATATATCACAAAGTGTTGTTATGAACAGCTAAGAAGAAAAATGGAGGCTACATTATGCATTAAACGTGAATGTATTCTTTAAAGAAAAAAATCTGAACAATATTAAACACAATCTACATATTTTAATGAACATTAAAGTACAATCTGCACTTAAAGACATCAAGAGAAAAGATAACAAAATGAATTAGTAAGGCAAACAATAAAGCCAATAATTTTATGGAAACGAAGAAACCTATGTGCAAACTAACAAAACATGCTCAGACGTGGGCTTAAAATAAGAGACCTTGATGAGAAAGCACCAGTAAAATCCACAAAGCTAATCATCACCTGTGTTCACTCCATTGTGCCCTGCATCTGATGAAGAAACGTACACATTATAATATGGATTTTATAAATATCAACCAATAAAACAGAAAAGAGAGTGAGAACATTAAAACTGAGGAAAGAATAACCTGATTTCAATAAATTTGCCAGTAAAAGGAGAGAAAAACATGACCTTAGTGTGGACGTGGGAATAGGGAGGTCATTGTTTTAATCTCTTATTGCTGCTGTGATAAATTACCACAAATTTAGTGTTTTAAAACAACATAAATTTATTATTTTATAGTTCTGGAGTATAAAAGTCCATACTGGGTTTCTCTTTGCTGAAATTAAGGCATCAGCAGGTATGTGATCCTTTCTGAAAGTTCTAGGTAAGAATTCATTGTCTTGCCTCTTCCAGCTTCAAAAGGCTGATTGCAAAGCATCCTCTCATTTTCAGAGCCAGCAATGGCAGGCTGAGACTTCCTCACATAGCATCTCTCTGACCCTGGCTCCTCTGAGGCACTCTTCCATGTTAAGAACTCTTGTGTTTACCTTGGGCCTACTGTAATAATCCAAGATGATCTTCCTATTTTAATCATTTCCCATTTTAATTCTGTGTGTAATCTTAATTCTCCTTCACAATGTGAGATACAGGTTCTGGCAAGTATAACTTGTAGTATATGGACAACTTTTGTTGTAGAGGAGGATGGCGTTATTGTGCCTATTATAATTATTTTGGGTGAGTAAAAGGCATATATTATTATTTTATGGAAAAACAGTAGAAACAAAAAATAATTTTAAAATGAACATTTAGTTAAGTGAGAGAAAAGTAAGGACAGAGTACAGGGCTTATTTTTGCAAAGAATGAAATCTCTAAATCCTTAAAAATGTCTTAAATGTATTTAGACACCCAGCTCAAATATCCACAACTGTCCTTATATAAAACTGTTTCTGAAAATGTGGCACACATATCCCATGGAATACTATGCAGCCATAAAAAAGGATGATTTCATGTCCTTTGCAGGGACTTGGCTGAAGCTGAAAATCATCATTCTCAACAAACTAACGCAAGAAGCAAACACTGCATGTTCTCACTCATAAGTGGGAGTTCATAAGTGGGAGTTGAACAATGAGAACACATGGACACAGGGAGGGGAACATCACACAGTGGGACCTGTCGGGGGTTGGGGGCTCGCAGAGGGATAGCATTAGGAGAAATACCCAATGTAGATGATGGGTTGATGGGTGCAACAAACTACCATGGCACGTGTATACCTATGTAACAAACCTGCATGTTCTGCACATGTATCCTAGAACTTAAAGTATATAAAAATAAGTGTAAATCAGAAAACTCCTATTATTTCTATGATCATTAAATGAATATAAATAGTGGCTTTCTTATTTAAAAAATTTAAAATATCTTTTTATTTTCTACTCCGGTAATACACAATAATTATTAATCAAAGTACTTTGTCAAATATATTAATTAATTGAATACTTGCTACTTTAGTCAAAACAGTGTTCTAAATACTGTGAGTAAAAGAAGAGTGAGTCATAAAATTTTGCCCTAAGACATTCACAAATTTATAGAAATATTATCATTTATTTTAAAATACATATGTTAAATCACATAAAGACAATTTGTTATTCAATTAAGAAGAAAAATAAAACAGTCACAATTTCAGAGTCTTTGTCTCCAAATAAAGGAAGTCTATGGCAATTGTTACATGAAATTTGAACCAACTTAAAGATGGCCACTCTAATTCCTTTTACGTTGCATCTAATGTAGAAAATGATATGCTTGTAAGCTTCAGAAAAGACCTGATAAGCCCTATTGTCAAATGGAAACTCGAGGAAACTAAGTATGGTAGACCAAATATGGACCTAAAGATATCCATGCCCTAATCCCTGGTACTTTTGAATACGGTTGTTACACGAAAAGAGGAATTTTGCAAATGCAATTGAAGATATGTACCTTTAAATGTGGAGATATTCCTAGATTATCCACTCGGATCAGCCTAAATCTAATCACATGAGCCCTTAGAGACAGAGAACTTTCTCAGTCTGGTGGCCTCAGGCGTGTGCCAGAAAGTCAAGTCAGAGCGATTCCACGTGTGAGGATTTTACACATTGTTGCTGAATCTGAAATAGAGGACCATGTGCAAGAACTTGAGAGAGGTTTCTAGAAACGAAGAGAAGCCACCAGCTAACAGGCAGAAAGGAAGCAGTAATTTCGGCTCTACAGCTTAAAAAAAAAAAAAAGGAAAAGAAAAAGAGAGAGAGAGACTCTACCAATAACCTAATTAAATTCAAAAAGTGAATTTTGGACCGGGCGCAGTGGCTCACTCCTATAATCCCAGCACTTCGGGAGGCTAAGGCATGCGGATCACGAAGTCAAGTCAAGAGATTGAGACCATCCTGGCCAACACGGTGAATTCCCATCTCTACTAAAAACACAAAAATTAGTTGGGCATGGTGGCGCCCGCCTGTAGTCCCCGCTACTTGAGAGGCTGAGGCAGAAGAATCGCTTGAACCCGGAAGGTGGAGGTTGCAATGAGCAGAGATTGTGCCACTGCACTCCAGCCTGGAGACAGAGTAAGACTCTGTCTAAAAAAAAAAAAAAAGAAAAAACTGAATTTTTCCCGGAGCCTCTCCTAACTGCCCGGCCACCTGAAAGCTACCTTAATTTTTGCCTTATAAACATTGAACAAAGACACTAGTCAGGTCAAACTTGACTTCTGACAAACAAACTGAATTGGTATTGCTTTAAACCGGTAAGATTTAAAGAATAATAACAACCTTAAATTATAAATTAAATGGAATGGAATAAAACAGAAATAAATAAAATATCCTTAACGGAAATACCCGTTAAATGAAATAATATTCAGGGAAGATGAGTATCACCGACATAAACTGAGTGAAAGAAGCCAGAAACAAAATAGCAAGTAGTGTCTGAGTCTATTTGCATGAAATTCTACTACAGAAGGGGTAACATTTACCTCTAGTGACAGCAGATTGATGATTGTCTGAGATGAGGATGGATGTCGGAGGTGATTGCAAAAGAACACAATGAAATATTTTGATGTGATGGAGGATGTATTCTGTATCTTGATTATGGTTCTGGTTACATGGGTGAATACATATTTTCAGCTAATGAAACGACAATCAAAATGGATGTGTTACAGTTTATGCATATTGTAAGTCTCTCTTTTGATATGCCACTCTCCAAACTCTTCTCCACATTAAAAAAACCTATTTTAAACTATAAATTAATATCATCTTAATTTATGCTTTAACCATGTTCAGTGCTTTGTCTCAACCCTTTTGAATATGTTATTTTCGTCTCTTCTTCCCATATCTGCGACACTCTAATAATAGACATGATTTCATTTATTTGAAATCACTGACATCACCTCTTCATTTAAGTCTCCTTTCCCGCAAATACATAAGAAAATACCTGCTATTTTCATCATTTCTCCTTGTTTCTTTGGTCCTTTTGCTGCATATATCATGGATTATATTTACATCTTTATTTGACTAATTTTGTACCATCTGCACTTCACAGTAAGCTGTATATGTCAAAATACTGTTTCCACATTAATTTTTCCTGCCGATATATATTCAGTGCCTAACACATTGTGTGCCATATATGTTTTGAAATAACTGTGTTGAGTGAAACATTAGGAATTGACAGAAGTAAAATATACCTATTTTAATTATTCTTAGCTCTGCTTAGTTGACAATTTATCTCTGCAAAGTTATAACTACCTTTAGAGCAGTGGTTGTATCATATTTCTTCACCACTATATGATGAAGATCAGACACCTAGATATTTGATGAATATGTTTTTCAATTATTAAATGAAAAAAATGCATTTAATAAACTAAAACATATAAATGTTAAAGTTGTAATCATTTTTCTTCAAATCTCATTTTTTTGAATTAAAAATATGCAATCTGAAAACATTTTCAATTGTGACAATACAATAATATATTTTAAGATTAGCCAATAAAAATGCCTGTAAAATATACATGTTTGTTATCTGTCGATGTAATAGTCAAATAACTATACAGCATTAATTTACAATAGAAATTATCAGTCTTGTTAATATAAAATCATTTTTGTTATTTAAGGAACAATTAGTAGAAATTCTGTAATAACTTCAGGTGATTTATCACCAAGAGAATGACAAAAATGGAAAAGATACAGTTAATTGTTTAAAACATACAACTATCATATATGTATTATTTGACTGGTTAAATAAAATGTTGTCTGCCAGTGTCATGAGAGTGGAGGTTTTAAAAATGTGTTCTAAATATTTTGAAAGAGAAGAAAATACTCGGTCTACATTTTAATGCTGTATAGTTGATTTTGCTTATAAGGGTTGTCTTGAAGAAGTTTATACATTATATTTTATATGTTACGGTAGTATTTTTAAGTATCGGCAATATCTTGTTTCTAGAGATACCAAGTTTTATTAGCATCCACCTTCAAGTATAACGTGATCATACATTAGGTCATGATTATATTCCCTGAGGAATCTGGCAGATTATGCAGACAATGATAATGACTATAATGTTCTTTTGACAAGGAAATGTCACACCATAAATGTGTCATTTAGAATTCTTCATTAAATAAGATCATCACTGACAGAGCATTTTTGTTTCCCTTTCAGAAAATGACCTCATAAATGTCTTCAAGTTTCTATGTTCTGATATAAATGGCACTTCCTACTGAAACATGAACTTTTAACAGATCATTCATGAATGCTCTGACAAAATAAGGTCTATAGACACCCTTACAAGCACCATAAGAGGCCAACACTTTCCCAGGAGAAAGCAATTATAAGGGCAAACATATCCATCAAGAATGGCTTTAAGAGTGTTCCAATATTGCAATATACAAATCTATTGTTTTTGAACTATTTGTTGAGTTCCTTGCATGCTCCAGGCATGATTTTAGGTGCAGGAGTCTGTTTTTTAAGCCAATATATTTTTTAATCGAAAAAGAGATCCAAAGGAGAAGTGATATGTTCTTCCAAAGTGGCTGCGGGGGAGATGCGGCGAAGTTGTCAGGGAAATCATCCACTGAAATGTATGAACATAAATTCTGGATGATGAATACAAATTATGTAAGTGGAAATGAGGAATGAATTGGGTGGTGTCATGTGTGAAAATCATGAAGCAACACCTAATAATCGAAGAAGTATTGGAACTACAAGATACCCTAGATTTAAATTCAATAAATAATTGAAGTCTTCTAACTTTGAGTGTATTCTTTGCACACTTTTATTAATGAACACTTAGGTCAATACAGTGTGGGTTAGGATGATAATGTGAACCTGTTGTTCTAAGTTGCCAATATGAAAGCTGTTTTATTAAATAAAATATTTAAGCTCACTTATTATATCCCTTTTCAACATGATTCCTAAGATAGAATTTGCATATAATAACTTGCATCTATTTTAAGAGCACTATTTTATTTTTGACAAGTGTACATTCTCATATTTCTACTACCACATTCAAGGTGTTCAAATATTCATCAGCAGTGAGGCCTCCTTCTGCCCTGTGATTTTATGTGTGAGTTCATGGGAGAGTATGCTCCATGGGACTACTGAATTTCTTCATATAATAAGAGTGAGACACCCACTTACCTTTATTCCAGATTGATTTTTAAAGGTATTTTTTACAACAAATGGATTTACAGGAAAGAGAGAGAACATTCCCTAAGAATAAATGGCAGGCATGTTTGCTATCATTTACGATAAAGTTCATGTCTTCCACCAAAAAAAGGACAGGCATGTGTATTGCCTGTTTTTAAAGATTCAAATTCCTTAAGCTCAGAGTCCCCCACTATAACACAACTGAGTCTGTGCAGGTGTCATCTAATCCTCCTCTCCAAGCCATGTGGGAACTGGGCTCAGGAAACTTCAGGCTAAAATGCTAATACTCTGTCAACTGCTATTTTATTTTGGTGAATAGTGAATTAAAATGTATCCTTTAGAGATTTCTTTCCTCTACAAGTATTTGTGAAACAGCAGCTGGCTAAATTGTTAGCTGGCAAGTATACAAAATCTCAGACCCTTCACAGTCCTTGCCAGTTTTGGTGACAATGATGAGATCTTGAAAGAAATATGGCTTCCAGAAGAGGAAGTTTGAGGAGATACAGGCCAAGTAATGGGATTTGAGGGAAGGTCAGGGAAACTGGTAAAGAACATGTTTATTAAATCTTTTACTCAATCAGGTAATAAGTTGCCATCTAATGTATTGTATTCTAATGAGGAAGAATTGAGGAGGTGGGTGCTGGCAAATTACTGGAAAGCAGATTCGATAGCAGATGTTGCCAAAATGGTGCTCTGGTTGTTTTAAACCTATGCAGGATTGGAAGCCTGTCTTGATAATTTGGTGTTCTATCTCAGGTCCACTTGTTCCTGCCACAGAGGTCTAAATGTGTCCTAAGTTGGAAGTAGTTTCTGATCCTTTTTCACACAAAATTACACACATCCACGCACACTGCTTGCAACAAGATGAAACTGCACGACTGCTTTGGGAAGAAACCAGGCAATTATTAGAACTTTAGATCGTTTGTTTTGCAAATGAGGGAGCATAATATGCAATGCGTGTTAATGAAAATTGCGACAGCTGAGAAGTCTCACTGCTTAATCTATCCTACAAGCACTAGAAGACAATAGTAAACACCTCAGAGATTGTTTGTTCATCCCAGTGGGACTTAGCTGCTACATCTTCTCAGGAAGATTTCCTGAGGCAAACACATTTTTGTGGGAAAATATAGATGGAGGTATGGACTAGTAACTGAGGTCTTACTGCCCCAGACTGAGTTTACTATGCTGATTAAATTGACACACCAAATAATGAGAAACTGATGCAAATAAATCTAGGTAAAATCTTGATGTTCTTCAGTCATGAAAAAGTCCCCTAGTCATTATATAGTCACTAGACAAGAAGTAAAGAAATGCTTTCATATTAATGGAACTGCAAATGCCCTAAATTTAGCTGTCATTGGTAAAGTTTCTGCACTGTCAACCAAGTTTATATAAATTACAGAGCACAAACTTGTGGTTCCAGCCGGAAAGTAATGTAGTTATAACTGTTTACAAAAGTTTCACAAAATTTCCAAGGCTAAAATAGAGTGACTGCCATGAATACCTCATACCTGATATAAAGTGAATGGCAGGTCAAAAATAATTGAAAGTTTCTTTGGATGAATCATGAGCCTCCACTACACTAGTTCCTACCAAAAGCACACCTAAAGGATTGTTGAGGACCTTAGAGCTACTCTCTTCCTTCACATTCCTACCAATCCCTCTGATATGGTTAGGCTTGTGTCCCCACTCAAATCTTATGTTGAATTGTAACCTGGGAGAAACCGGGTGGGAGGTGATTGAATCATGATGGCTGTTTCCCCCAATACTGTTCTCCTGATAGTGAGTTCTCATGAGAGCTGATGGTTTTATAAGCACCTGGCATTTCCCCTGCTCACAGTTCTCTTCCCTGCCAAAGTGTAAAGAAGGTCCTTTCTTCCTTCACCTTCTGCCGTGATTATAAGTTTCCCGAGGCCTCCCCAGCCGTGTGGAAGTGTGAGTCAATTAAACTTCTCTTCTTTATACACTACTCAGCCTTGGGGAATATCTTTATAGCCGTGTGAAAATGGACAAATACACCGTTCTTTTCCCTCTGTCTTCATTTCAGCCTCTTGAAGGGCAACAGCAGTTATAAGGTCTTTGGCTGAGGTCTCCCTCCGTCTGAGGAAGACGGTAAGTGATAAAATCTTATCTAAGTATGCTCAGTAATTTCAAGGAGAGGCAGACTCAAATATATGACACCACGGGATATGAGCACACAAATCAGTACTATGGAAAAAACAGGCAATTAACTAAGCTAATAGCATTTGTGCAGGGCTCACAGGAGGGAAGTGCAGTTAAGGAGAACTTGAGGTTGAGGTCATCTGGGCTAATTCCATATACTGATTTTTACCGTTTTCTTGTGTTTTCTGCGTCTTGACATATAACTAAAATTGATATATGTGTGAAATTCCCAGTCTCATAATTGCTGGAAGGAAGCCTTCTGACTGGAAGAGTCACATGTTGAGAAATGCTAGTAGTACACATGAATTGCTTCCCAATTGCTGTCCTGCCTAAATGGTTTAACAAAATTAGCACAGAATGCCAGAAGGAGAAAGGAAAATCATAGCTTCGACTAAGGACTTAAATTTGCAGGGGTAAAAGAGGCGTAATATGTCAATAACAGCCATCTACACCTAGTCATAAAGGATATTAAAAATTGGGCATTCAGAGTGCATTATCTTCTACTGAATTCATACTTTCTCTTATAATTCTGGTGGTTTCAGACATTGTGACTCTAACTGAACCATTATACAAATTTAAGGTACTTTTTAAAAATATATTGCCAACATTTTGTTTGCCAGTAACAGAGAATGAAGATCAATTTGCATGTACTTGGCAATATCTCCACTGTACTTCGTAGTATCCCCTCTCTTTTGCTACTACTCGGTGGATCAGAATTTAGCATAAGTGATTCTACACTCTGAGGTTAAAAGTACTCAAATTCAACAATAAGATTCAAAATTAGAAACGGAGATTAATGTGGATTGTGGGTTGGTTCCTTTGGGCTAATTGAGTATAATTTTGTTGTTGCTTCCAGGTCTGAATATATCTTAGAAACTTAATTGTTCTTGACAGTACTCTTAGTCATCTTTCTAGGTAGAAGGTGGATAAAAAAGGAATAATCCTTAAGTATTAGAAATGTTTCATTAACTTCATGTGTTATTGAGACACTATCTTGACTGACTAACCTCCAAATTGCTATCCCAATGTAGAGGTTTACTATGTTTTAGTAAGTAGGAAAATCTTGGAGATACTTGGAACAAATCCACTTACGTAGCTGGGAAGGGAAAAATGAAAGTAATCAATTTACATTTTCATGTTTTATGATTTCATTAGTAAAAAACGATCCTTGCCTTTCATATTGCCTTTCATCTAAGGATCTGAGAGCATTTCATGGCTTTTCATGATTTGCCAGAGGCACAAGATAAATCCAATCTGTACTCATGTCTGTGACACTGTCTGCCCTTTTTTTAATGAACAGCCAAAGCTTTACTACTGTGGTGCAAAATTCTTGACCTGTTATTCTAAAAACAAAACATTCATTTGTTCAGGAGTTTCTATCTAACAGGATTTAATGTTCGGACTGGTTAGGAATACATGTACAGTTAAGAAAGAAAAGAAAAATATATGCTTTTAATGTGATTTCTAAAATCTCTAATAATCGAACATATAGTTAACATAAAAGATTGTGTTTACTGTGCTTTGACCTGAGATGGTTATTAAAAATATTGCACGCTTTTTACCTATAACATTCATGCACAAGGGCAAAGAAAATAAATGGAAGAAATTCTACTTTTCTATCTCTTTTTCAATTGTACCTCCAAGAAAGCTGAAAGACATATACTTGCTAACCTCTGCCTGGTAACTCCTCCTGAAGTTTTGTAATTTAGCACTTTTTTAAAGTTTAGTTAGGGAATAATAATAATTAGAATCCTTGGAACATAGTAAGTAGTTGACAGTAATTATTTTGTGTTACTAATGATATACAGATGTGATGTAATATATAATACATTAGAAATATACATATGAATAATCCATAAGCACTTGATACTATGAGGTAAGAAAGAAAGATGATGTATAGTCTACTGTCAATGCAATAATTATTCAAGCAAGCTTTGCATTTCACAAGAATCACAATAACAGCGACAGCAATGCTGGTGAATATAATCATAGTCGTCATAAAAACAATTACATGTGTTAGGAACCACACTAATCCTTATTCATGCACATGATTATTAATTCTACTCATGATAGAAAATTTAATTAGGAAATAGAATTATGAATTCCTTTTATTTCTGTACTGGGAAACTTGGGTAATCCAGTAGACATCTAAGTCTTAACGTGGCCTAATATGTAAAAGTAAATACCAATGATCCCTGTGGTAAACAATTTATATAGTTTTCCAGAGAAATAAGTCATTTTGTATAAAAATACTTTACACACTGCAAGGTAATATGAACATAAAAAAGAACTCGTACCGTTATTAATAATATTTATGGAATATTCTGTTTGATCCAAATATGGACCAAGGTGTCACAAAAGGTGGGGGGAATCAGAATCGATTGTATATTAAGGTTATATAATGGACAAATTCTATGCAAATGTTCAAGCATAGTGCATACTTTTGTTAAATTCTTTGAGAAACATGTTTATGTAATGTTTCCTTCTTAGTACATGTAGAGAAGAAAATTGGCTGAGGGAAGCAGTTTCTACCCTGAAAAAAAGCAGAAACCAAGGGATGCAGTTGAAACGAGGAGGCTTTTAAAGTGGCTAATGTGAGACAAGTTTTTCATGGCCAGCTGACAGTCCAGGCTCACTGGAGCTGTTAACAGGCCTCAAGATGAGAGCCTGGAACCAAAGCAGCTGAGTTTCCTGGGTAAACCTTGTGTAATCACTATGTCTCAGACATCAAGCACAGAGGTCGTCTTCTCCAATTGCCTTGTAAACACGATCACTCCATATTCTGAGGTTTTAGTTGGGCACTATTAAAATAATTCCTCTTGAAAAAGGTAAAAATAATATCTATGATAGCTAATATAAAAAGATATGTGAATGCATACGCATGCATATCATATATATACATATATGTATATATACACATATTATATATATGCATATGCATTCACATATTATCTTTTTTGTTTCACAGTGACAGGAATTATATATTATCTGAGTCAACAATTTATATGTAGGGGTCTAGATTTGAAGACTATTTGTCATGTATCTAACTCGAAGTTATTCTTTTCTCATAAAATGTCGGTGTTGTAGAATCTTTGACACAATGAAAATCCCAGAGGAGAAAGTGGGAACTTTCAGATCTATTGCAGGAACGAATTGAACACAGATACATTTCTTCAATTTCAACATATTATTTAGCTATAAAGTACAACAAACAAAAAAGGCAATGACAAAAATGTGAACGTTAAGCCATTTTTTATGAAACAATTATGGATTTAATGTAATTGCTAATCACAGTTTGGTAAAATGACGACTGCTTTTCAGATGATGAAGGTGTGAATTGCAAAGAATATTTAGTAGAAAATACATGATGCAAATAGAATATAACATGAATTGAAGTAGGACAGAAACATTATTCTTAATAATATATTGATTAGGGTAACTCCAAATTTATAAATTCAAGAGGCTAAAATAAAATAAAATAATGTATATATAGTTTGTGCATAATAAATCTATTTGTACTCTATGTGTTCTTGACAACTTTCAATGTTTCTATTAATTTCTTAAGCATTTGTTGAAATATTCCTGTTTCCTTTATTTCCTTGTCCCAGTTCAGTCTTTCACTTGATCTTAGCATGTCCTGTCAAGTTGCTGTTAAATGGGAATCTGCAATTTAAAGCTGATACACTTATCTTAAGTACTTTATCCCTATCTAATCCCAGAAAGAAAACTTAGAGCTATGTATCTTTTTTTTTTTTTTTTTGAGACAGAGTCTCGCTCTATCGCCCAGGCTGGAGTGCAGTGGCCGGATCTCAGCTCACTGCAAGCTCCGCCTCCCGGGTTCACGCCATTCTCCTGCCTCAGCCTCTCCAGTAGTTGGGACTACAGGCGCCCGCCACCTCGTCCGGCTAGTTTTTTGTATTTTTTAGTAGAGACGGGTTTCATTCACGGTGTTAGCCAGGATGGTCTCCATCTCCTGACCTCGTGATCCACCCGTCTCGGCCTCCCAAAGTGCTGGGATTACAGGCTTGAGCCACCGCGTCCGGCCAGAGCTATGTATCTTAACAACATTTCATACTATGGAAGCGTATCTTGGAAAGATGAAATATTAAAGGTGACAGTCAAACTCTTTCTATAAATTTGCTTAAACGCGACTGACAAAAATAGAAGGGAGATTACTCAACAAGCATATTTCTCACTCAGCATATATGAGCTCAGATAAATGTTTAAAGCATTAAATATTTTCTGCATATAGAAGCACCTAACACTTTTCCCCCAATGATAGTATGGTTGCATCACTTAGAGGCATCTCAAAAATCACTTCTCTCTACTCGTACATTTCAAAGATTGCGTTTTCTGAATATTCTTTACCAAAGAAAGAGCTGAACTTCTGCAAAAACAAAATGAAACACAACAGACAAACAAAAAACTCAGCCACATATATCATTCTAAGTAAGCTACCATAATGCCATAATGCTTTTTACATACAAATTGTTAAAACTAATTATGAAGTATTTGAAACTTAGAGTGTGAACTTATGTACATTTTTACTTAAAACTTTATTGACATATATATCTACAAATTTTAAATAGAATATTTAGAGCACCCATTTAAGAAATGTATTACCAGAGAATAGTTATTTTTATAGCAGTGAAAAATGATTAAAATTGTCTGCTACAAATTGTTAAATTTCCTTTTCTTTGGCTGTAATAAAATACATATATATGCATATTTGTAAATACATATATATATGTGTGCATAGACATATAAACAGATATTTTATTCAGACACATGTGTATGAATGTATGTGTATGCATATATATATAAGTATATATAAGTTATTTAATAATGCACAATAAGTTAGAACTTCTCAATGGTTAAACTCTCTTGAATTTAAGCAATACGGTTCTTTCATTTAGAATAACAATGTTATCTTATTCATTGAAAAATTTACCAGGATAAAGGCTAAATACTTTCTAGGAATAAAACAAATAAAATATTTATTTCATTTTAGTTCTACATAAGTGAATTTAAAAATGTGCATCTGGCAACATTTCCATTATACCTGAATCTTTACCTATCCCTAAGTTTGGAGAATAAGTATTTGAGTTAAGATAAAAGCTGGGTTCCTGGGGAATACTATTTTATTTTTTTCTAGAAAAGGTCTAGGATTATTCCCCTAAAAGGCAACTTCAAGAACAACAAGTTATTCTAAGATTTCAATGTATTTTTACATTTGCTATAACCACCTAATTATTTTCCAAACTTGATAGCGTAACTTAAAATTAGATTATAAATTTGTAAAATCATCAACTTTATATTTTCCAACACTGGGGAACTTCCTTGCCCTCTATTGTTTCTCTGGACTGAATGTCCCTGGAGAGACTTGCAATTGTACAAGAAGGTATAGCTTAGATGAGAAGACACAGTATTATCTTCAGAAATATTGTCTTCACTGAGGCTATTAATCATTTCTCGTAGAACAAATAAATCCTTAAAGATACAAAAATGTTTATTGAAAATAATTACTTGAATAATTATCTTGAATGACCATTTGACAATAAACATAATTTGCTATTTTAATTTATATAATTTACTACAAATTTAACTTGTTCATCTCAACTTATTCATATTTGTAAATGAAGATAAAATAGTATTTATACTTAAAAACTTTTTTCTCTCAGAAATATTTTGTCTTACAATTGAGAATCATAAACAATTTTAGTTTTCACAATGTATTTGTTAATACGAATGAATGTTCAGAAATGAGAAAAAGTCATGACTGGATCAAGACTGTGATATACACAGTGTAATAAGTGAGCTACTAACTGGTTCTACCCATTCAAATATTTAGATTTTCCTAACTCTTACAAGTAGTAATTGCAAATGCTCATTGCATCTGGCACCTCAAATTATGGTGAACTTATATGCTAACCCGTAATTGGCTTTTCTTATGCGTTTGTACAGTAGCCATCTTTTATTTCCATCCTCTTTCGAACGTAAGTTTTTATATTTTATCCCTCTGTGAGGGTGCTTGTCCCTCTTGTAATTTGGCTTTCCTGGCTGTTTTGTTTCTCAGATGCAGTCGAGAAAAGTTGAGATTTAGTGCATATTTTCCAGATTAATTTAGAATTTTTTGTAACTTCTACCTTTTAAGAAGTAGGACTCTCAAATAATAATTGAATAGGAGGAGTGTAGATGTCAGGCTGATGAAGATAGTTGATGTTAATGACTTACAGCTCCTCTTGCTCTGCTTAGCATCTGAATGCACTTATTTTATGGGAGGTATATGGGAATCTGGGTCCTTCTACATTCTTTGGATGCCAAAGAAAAATGCGTTGTGTGCATATTTTCTGGTAGTAGGGTAAAACAATGTGAACAAGGTTGGCCCAAGAAATATGTCTGGCCATAGTACCCAATGTGGAGGAAATGACCTGTACAGTATGTCCACTTTTCTTATCTGAAGGTTCAGCAGGACTGACTTCAGGAATTGAGAATGCACAGATTTTGATATCCCTGGGGGTTCCTAGAACCTATCAGCTGCACATCTTGAGAGACAACAATATTAATATTACAGTTACTATTAGAATAGGGAGATATTCGTGATGCATAGCAGTAAGAAAAGAAGCGCTCCTGCCATAGCAAAGAATTTATGGCTAAGTCCTCAAAAGCAATTGTTATGAAAACAAAAATTGACAAGTGGAATCTAATTAAATTAAAGAGCTTCTGCACAGCAAAAGAAACTATTAACAGTGTAAACAGACAACCCTGAGAAATGAAAGAAAACATATGCATCCAACAAAGATCTAATCCAGAATTCATAAGGAACCTAAAGAAGTCAACAAGCAAAAAAACAAATAATCCTATTAAAAAGTTGGCAAGGTGGGGTGCGGTGGCTCACGCCTGTAGTCCCAGCACTTTGGGAGGCTGAGTCGGGCAGATTGCCTGAGGTCAGGCATTCTAGACCAGTCTGGCCAATATGGTGAAACCCTGTCTCTACTAAAAATACAGAAATATTAGCTGGGCATGGTGGCATGCGCCTGTATTCTCAGCTACTCAGGAGGCTGAGGCAGGGGAATTGCTTGAACCAGGGAGGTGGATGTTGCAGTGAGCCGAGATTGTGTCACTGCACCCCAGGCAGGGCAACAGAGAAAGACTCCATCTCAAAAAATTAAAAAAAAAAAAAAAAGGTTGACGAAGGACATGAACCTGCACTTCTCAAAGAAGACAAAGAGCAGTGAACAAACATATGAAAAATGCTCATAATCACTAATCATCAGCAGAGAAATGCAAATTAAAATCAAAATGAGATATTAGCTCACACCAGTCAGAAGGGCCATTATAAAAAAGTCAAACAATAACAGATATTGGTGAGCCTGCAAGAAAAGGGAATGCTTTTACACTGTTGATAAGAATATAAACTGGTTCAGCCACTTTGGAAAGCAATTTGGAGATACCTCTAAGAACTACAAAGAGAATGACCATCCTACCCAGCAATCCCATGACAGGGTATATACCCAAAGAAAATAAATAGTTCAAAATTTATTTTGAACAAAAGACCAAAAGGACCCATGCACTTGCATGTTAATCGCGGCACTATCCACAATAGCAGATGTGGAATCCACCTAGGTGTGCATCAGTGGAGGATTGGATAAAGAAAATGTGGTATATATACACCATAGAATACTATGCAGCCATGAAACAGAATAAATCACATCATTTGCAGCAACATGGATGCACTAGAGGCAACTATCCTGAGCAAATTAACTCAGGAACATAAAACCAAATACTGCATGTTCTCACTTACAAGTGGGAGTTAAACACTGGGTATACATGGACATAGAGATGGCAACAGTAGACACTGGAGACTACAAGAGGGGTGAGAAAGATGGGGAAAGGGTAGAAAAACTACCTATTTGGCACTATGCTCACCTCACGCATCATGAGTTCAGTTATACCACAAACCTCAGCATCATACACTATAACTTTGTAACAAACCTGCAAGTGTATGCTATGAATCTGAAATAAAAGTTGAGAGAAAAATAGTGCTCCTGATTTACTTTAGGTGGATGACAGTGTTGCTCCTGAAATAGGCTAAATTAAAAGCAGAGCATGAGGAATACAACTACTGCAGAATGAACTAACAGCTTCTAACTCTGCTGTAGAGCATAAAGGAAAAGAACTATATGCTCTAGGCTTACATTTTCTACTCAAGGACTGACTATTTAACAGTATATTCAATGACTACTCCACAATATCTTTAATAACTTAAACTCACTGAATTTTTGTAATTAAGAATCTGATTCTGTTTACTCTGTTGTTGAGAGTTACTGAATTACAATAGCTGTATTTAAATACATATATACCTAATATGTGGAATCTCAGCCTAACATAGAGCACTGATGATCAAGTAAAAAAAACTGCAAGTCTTATGCTCTAAAATCTTCAATAGTTTCAACATTTCCACTCACAACACTAGATCAGGTAAATAGATATAGGTCATTAACAATGTATGAATAGGTGTACACTTACCAGACACTGTGCTCACAATGTTAGCTCCAGTAGGATTGCATCCAAATCTTTGCTGCCATGAAAGTAGCACCATACTCTTGGGGAAACTGCCAATAAAAGTAAGAATCACCATTAAAAACTTAAAGGATTCAGAAGTGGCAGTTTTTAATCTCTTACATAATTACTTTGCCCAGATTGACCTGTTCCGATATCAGATGGTTCTTAGGTTCTGGCAACGCATTATTGTAATTTGAATCAGATGGTGTATCCAACTGCACTGGTTGCAGTTCTAGTTATGTTCTCTTTGCTGGAGAAAATCAAAACAGTCACTTGGACCCTGGCTTCTAGCTATTGATTATCAAACCTCTTTTCAGATGAAAATAAAATTTAATTGTACCTAACAGTTCAGAAAGTATAGTTCAATGGTTTTGTGTTAATGTCATGCCTTTCTAGATATGTTCTATAACTTATTCATAGGGATTTTTGAGGAAATCATGCAGATCCACAAGTAATGAAATAGTTTTGTAGAACTTGCTAGAGAGGAAATATGAGGTAAAGTACAAGTACATAGGGTGCCTTTCTAAGATACCTTTCCCTAGAAGTTAAGAGGTACACCTCATGATATTTAATGTCATGCCACCCCCATGATCTAACTTTTGTCTGCTTTTCTAGAGTATATCAGGATGTCTTCTCAAAAAGTAAAAGTCAAATATAGATATCTTATGTGGCTAAGAAAGTACTTGATGGTCTCTAAACTTTGTTGGTAACATAACCGCATTCAGTTTGTGACTTCTACCCAGTGGGGAACAGAATTTGCCAAGGGCTAAACAAATGGATCTTTCTAATGGAATATTCAGATTGCAATTTGAACATTTTTTGTAATCCTTATGCAACTGGCCAAGTGGAGCATAAGTAAGAGAGAAAGAGTATTTTGCCACTGGAACAGAAGAACAAAAGAGCAGAAAGGATGATAGAAATAGTGCAAGAGAGAAAGAGAGGAAACTATTTTTGAGTTGTGTGAACTGAAGGTGATTAAAAACAAAAATAACACTGTATTGTATGAAAGAATATAAGCTCTTTTTTACTGCTCCATCATAGGATAAAACTAAAATTAGGTCAAACCCCAAAAGAAATGATTTTCAATAATAGAGAAATGAGTCATTCATGAGGTAAAAATTATCTCTGGTGAAGATGTTGAATGACAAAGAGAAATTATAATTAGTAACTATATCTTTGTGGCTAGTTTCATAAACAAGAATTATAATATTTGCCCATGTTTTCTTTAATGGATTCCTTTGTTTTAGTATGTGATCATATATTTAGCATTTTCGCTGCTCCATTTCACCAGCTCTTTATGATAGGGCTTGTGGGTGAAGATTGTAATTTAGCTGAGTGATTACAGGCTAGGTTGTGATTTTTAAAAGATGGGATGTGAACATTGCCTAAAGATGGATTTAGTGACTGACTGATGATACTTGGATTTTCAATCTTAAGTGGCTAATGTGATTATAATTATTTGAAAGAAAGAAATATTATGCTACATGGAAGCGTGCTGTTGGTTGATATGTCTGCAGTTGCAAATTGTAAGTTAGAAGAAGGCTGTCTATGGGGGTTTCAGAAACAAATGTTTGGCCTATTGCTGATTACTGCAGATTGGCTCACTTAGTACTAATTCCATATAACTGTATTTAGTAAGTCCCTTGCAGCTTGAATTCACATGGCATAGGTTTTGCCAAGCAGAAATAAAAGAGAAAGACAAGAAGGATGAAAGTAAGCACTGTGAATTAGTGGGCACAAATGGAGCACTGTTTTATTACTTCGTGGTATTTCATGATCTTGGATCACCTGTGGCAAAGGAACTACTATCCAGTTCCTAGTATCGAGTCAGAAAGAAACCATTCACAATAGGAATGCTTTCCTACCACAGAGAACGGCAGTCTAGTTAGGTGTTTCCCCTAGTTGCACCGTTACTGAATGAAAACCGAACAGTTTGATTCTCCAGCCCTACCAGAAATTCCAATAAATGCATAATAGACTATATTAAGTTCATTACGGCTCAAATTAATTGTCAGAGTTGCCTGCTATCAAGATTTCCAATAAATACATTGACAAAGTAGGGTACATTTCAGAAATGCAACGATGGTTTAGTGGTATAGATTGTAACGTATTTCCTTAATTTAAAGAGACAAAGGAAAAAGTAAGCAGACATATTAGTTTCCTAATAGTTATCCCAAAGCAATAGATAACTACTTTCATTTATCCAGATATAAAAATTAAAAATTAAATTAAATTACACACTTGTCTAAATAGACTAGATACCCACTGCAAATGTGATGGAGCTTAAATACTAAGAATGTAATTAAAGTTGGAAAAAGGCAAGAATGCTTACAATCACAGGTAATACTCAGCTTCCTTTGGTGGTACTCTTCATTTACATTAAATCACTAAAAAGATATAAACCTATCAGCATAAAAATTATAATCTCACTATGTTTATAGTTTGAACTTCTAAAATGTCCAGGAAAATCAACTACAACAAAAATAAAATTAGTAATAATGACCAAAATTTGGCAAAATAAATGGTAAATGCAAGAGAACCAACTTTCTTTTTATGCCAAAAAATAAATAACAGAAAATGTAATGGGGAATAGTGCATGTAGTTGCAAGAATTTTAAATTAGGCAAACATTGGCTGAAGTGCTGGGTATTGATTGGAGGGTGTGGAAGGAGCTCAGAAAACAAAGGAAAATTCATACTGCACTCTAGACCTTTGGGATCTTAGCTCAGACTGAAGCCCACCTATTGCATTGGTTTCAGGAGGAAAAAGTGGAGAAGTCCATGTTTGGGAACCATAATGTCTTAGATTCCACATTCCCAGTGATATGAATGTTGTATAGCCCTTACTACATTAGTATAACCCTAGGGATGTTAATAGACTTTATCATTGTCACCAAGTTTAATTGCTTGCCTTATCTTTTTTCTATCTATCTATGTATCTATCTATCTATCTATCTATCTATCTATCTATCTACCTATCTATCTGTGTATCTATCTATCCATCTATCTATCTATTGTCTATCTATGCGCATGTCTTTGTGTGTTAATATCCGTTGAGGGAAAAGTATTCCATATTGTTTTCATTTGGGAAAAACTCAGATCCACTACTTTTTAGCACTTCTTGGGGTATATTTTAGAACTGTTGGAAGCAGCTGCCCTAAACCCAGTGCACTACGACACTTTAAACCATAAGTTTATATTCAATATTTGGAAGACTATATTTTTCTGATATTTTGCTTGGTTAATCACTTCACTACAAAGTAAAAGTATTCAAAATTACTCAGTTTGTATTAAAGCTATACTACTTCACTATATTTGAAATTTAGCTAATTTTCAACCCCAATTAATTTATTGTAGTTGATTTTTTTTTCATTTGGAACGTACCTAAAGCTATTGAAATATTATTCTATTAAAACACAATATAGGTCAGGCTTAGTGGCTCACACCTGTAATCCTAGCACTTTGGTGGGCCTAGTCAGGTGGATCACCTGAGGTCAGGAGTTCGAGACCAGCCTGGCCAACATGGCAAAACCCCATCACTACTAAAAAATACAAAAACTAGCCAGGCGTGGTGGCACATGCCTGTACTCCCGGCTACTTGTGGGGTTGAGACAAGAGAATCACTTGAACCCAGGAGGCGGGAGGCAGAGGTTGAAGTGAACCAAGTTCCCACCACTGTACTCCAGCCTGGGTAACAGAGAGAGACTCAGTCTCGATAAATAAATAAATAAATAAATAAATAAATAAATAAATAAATAAATACACACGCGCGCACACACACTCACTAAAAATGGCAAAAACTGCAATTACGTTCGTTTGCAGTGACCTAATATTTTTGTGACTCAAAATAATAGCATGTGTTCAGAGGTGTTAAGTGGTGCTTTGCAGTTGCTTCGTAGTGCAACAAAATAGAAACAAAATGAGAAAATAGAAAACAGGGAGTTAACAAATTTTTCCCCATCTAGTCATCAGATTTTCAAGAAATTACAATTTTAAAAAAATACCTAAATAACATTTTTGAAGGTGCTTTGAAATCAAGAAAAATATATTTTCTTCTATTGAATATCATTAGTTATAGTCATCTAAAAGAGAGCTTTATTATGATAATTTTTATGCATTCAATCTTGAAAGTTAAAAATACATAATTTTGCTTTGGGAGTTTATGTAATATGAACTATGTCAAAACATGAAGAAGCAGAAATATTCCAAGCAGGAATCTGAAAGGTCTTTTAAGAACTAATCTATGTTTAATAGTCAACCAAGGGTTTTATTTGTATTGTCGTAAATTATATTATAAGAAAAGCAAAAAAGAAATACTTTTCTCCCAAATATATAATTTACTTTCATACTTTCAATAATACATATTCAGAGTTCAGAGTACCGATCATTACACATTAAAAAAAATAAATACAATTTTTAAAATACCAATATGTATTGCTTATGCGTCAAGTATATGGCATTATCTTAGGTAGTAGGAACTCAATGGAAATCAGTCTCGTATTTTACTCTCATAGTGTTTATGGTGTAATGACAGGGAGTGGTTTAACTATGCTGCTATATTCCTTGTTAATATTTATTTGTCCTAAAGAAGACACACACACACACACACACACACATTCTAAGTTTGCTTTGAAAATATGCACTAAAAGTGTAACCGCTATGGTAGAATAATTAACTACTTTTGATGAAGGAGAGAATATTTTATGCAGTTTTACTCCAATTAGTTGCTTCTTGCTGCACATTTTTCTAAGTAGACACCAAGACTGAGCCTCTCACTATGAACTTATTTACAGTTTTCGGTAGTTCCCTATCAATTGCACAGTCAACTGCAATAAACAGTCCAGCTATCTACTGATGTAGGGGGTGCCCTTTACCTTCCTGTGCAGAGTAGAATTGGAGACATTCAAGTGTACAGATAAAGGTTCAATTCTTCACGGACCTGTAGCTGAAGTTCAGAGAAACATTCAATTCTGCAGGTAGCTGTAGGTGAAGTTTGGTGTTTTTGTTCCTTACCTCTCTCCCCAAATTTTTGAGAGAAAGATTTATCACTTTCTATCTTCAGATCAACTTTTCCATGGCAATTCAATAGAGAAAAGTTAACTTTTCCAATAAATGGCTCTCAAGCAATTGAACATTCAGAAGGGGACAGAATAAAGCTCAATCTAAGTCTTGCACCTTATACATAAAGTAATTCAAAAATGAATCACATCTATAAATGAAAACTTTAAACTAAAATAAAAAAATTTTGGATTTAAATCTAGATAAATAGTTCTTAGACTTGACACGAAAAAACTATCTATAAAAGGAAATTTTCATAAATTGAACTCTATCAAGTTAACTTTTACTTTGAAAAATTCTGTTAGGAAGATAAAAAATGAGAAAGTAATGAGTTGCAGACATTTCACCAAAAGATATGTAAATGACAAATAAACCTGTGGCAAGATGTTCAACATGATTACCAATTAAGGAAATGTAGATAAAAAGTAAAATAAGATATCATGACAGAGTAACTAAAATGAACAATAGTAATTACACATAGTAATGGTGAGAAGAGGGGGAAACTGGATTATTCATACATTGTTAGTGGAGATATGCAATGATACATCCCCTGTGGAGTACAGCACAGCAGATCTTCATCACATCAAACATGCAACGACCACATCAGAGCATTTCTGGGTGTTTACCCTGGGTGTTCACATAGTAACCTATATACCAATATTTATAGCAGATGTATTTATAGTATTAAAAACTGAAATTAATCCAGATGTTCTTCAACAGATGAAAAAATTGGTACATCCATGTTATGTACTACAACTCGGCATTCACAAGGAACCCACTGTTGATACAGACAACAATCTGAATAAGCCTTCCCCTGAGTATGGAGAAATCAATCCTGCAATTTTTAATTCCATTTATATAATGTTTTTCAATGGACAATACTATATAAAAGGGTAAAATATTCATTGTTGCCAGTGCTAAAGGAGGAATGGGAGCAGAAGGTAAATGGGCATAGCTATAAAAAGTAACACAAGGGATCTTTGTGGTGAGGATGTTTTCAAAATCTGGAACTATATGGAATAATATAATTTGCTTTACTTTAATGAAAAATGTTGTTTGGAAACAATATAAGATTACTAAATTGTTACTTTGGGAAAAGTACTATGCATCATATGTGTTTTGAGATTGAAGTATTTATTCGACTAATGTTTAAACTTTATTTTATTGTCGGATATTATGCTTGAAATTGTGTGATATCAAAAGTGTGTTAAATTTAGTTATTTAGTGAGAACTTGATTACAAACATTAATTAAAGGTCTTTATGAGTTAAAATATGAAAATATCATGATTTATACCAGTTTAAATTCAAGCAAAGTAATTTTTAATTGTTACATATCCCAATAACATTAATTTCACCACCCAGGTGAGTCACTTAAATCTGAGTTTTTATTTGTTCAACTTCAAGAAAATGAAAAGAAATTAGGCCCAATAACTTCAAATTGTTCCCAATGAATATATGGTCCTCCCACTGTTAGGTTTCATTTAATTATTGAAAAATATTTAACCACCAGATTATATGATAGGCAGTGAAGATAAATGTTGACTTAAATAGAATCTTTAGTTGCCATTATGGCGAGAGTGTCTATTTTAAGATATGGTCACTCTGTTAACATATAAATTCAAATTGAGATAAGTGCTGGTAGGAGCTACCTAGGCTGGTAGACTGGGACTGGTACCAGTCCATGCCCTATTATGAACTGGGCTGCACAGCAGAAGGTGAGCGACAGGAACCAGCATTACTGCCTGAGCTCCACCTCCTGTCAGGTCAGTGGTGGCATTAGATTTTCATAGGAGCGCAAACCTTATTGTGAACTCTGCATGCCTGATCATCTGAGGTGTAAACAGCTTCATCCAGAAATCATCCAACCCATTCTCCGTCCATGGAAAATTGTCTTCCGTAAAAGCAGTCCCTGGTGCCTAAAAGGTTGGGGACTGCTGGGGTAGTGTATTGGATTCCAGAAAGCAAAAATAGACTATACCAAGCATTGAGTGGAGGAGGGAAAGGAAGAGGAGAGAAGGAAAAAAAAAATTGGCTTATAGAAAATGGTTTATAGAATGAAATAAAAGTAGGCTAATAACAGTGAAAGCTATTAATCAACTGAAAACTAGGCAAGGGAAAAACTGGAATGGCAGATCCTATTCACTTTATGGAGTTACGATGTTAGGGAAGCAGTCAAAGAGCAATGGAAATTTATGGACAGATTTTAAGCAGGAAAGTTATGTACTTATTTTTGTAAAGTTACTCCAACTGCTTTTGGAAAGTGCATTAGAGTGGCTCAAAGGCAGAATTGAAAACGCAATGGCTAAGTGAGTTTATTTTGCAGCGGTTTAGGAGATATGCTGGATTCTCTGATAAAGTAGTTAGTAAAAGAAATAGCACGAGATCGGATGAATCAATCAATGTTTTGAGTAAGAATTGCTGTCTGTTAATTTTGTGAAAGTAAAGCACCAGCAAAAAATGACTAATAGTGTATAGTATGATCAACTGAGTGTATGGAGTTGTTTTTAAATTAATTTTGAAACAATGGAGGAAGAATTTACAGGAAATAAACACTTTTATTTTGGACATGTTAAGAAATTTACATGAGGATCAGAAGGATGAGGGAAATTGATGATAACATTCCTGTAGTAAATATTAAATTAAAAAATGTTTAAACATATATAAGAATATTATTTGAAAACAGAATACTTTAGATTAATCTTGTTTCACGTGGGGCAAATGACTACCTAATTTATAGTAATTTATAAAATAAGAAATTTTAGAGTATGGATATAGCAATGGATTGAAAATTCAAAGTAGAATAATGCCTGATCTTCATTTATCAACTATAAATTGCCTTATTTACGAGGACTGGCTATTGAGTTTCTATTAGATTTAGGATTATCAGAATGATCATTCTAAGAATTAGATCCAAATGGTAAATTCTTTATTTGAGCCATGTACAAGGATGAGTTTGAAGTAGAATTTAATGATTTTTATCCACACTTTATTGTAGCATAGGGCATGAAATTATGTGAAAAACATAAACAAATCATTTATTGACTACCTTTTCTCATGTCTCATTAAAATATATATTTATACCAAGACATTCGTGTTCGAGATATGTATCAAAATTGTGTTATGGGAGAAAATATAAGAAATGAAAAATTGCAATATTATTTTCTTTTAAGCCATGTGAAGACTAATTTTTATTTTTTTATTTTTTATTTTGAGACTGAGTTCTACTCTTGTTGCCCAAGCTGGGGTGCAGTGGTGCAATCTTGGCTCACTGCAACTTCCACCTCCCGGAGACTGATTTTTATTTTTATGGGCATTATTTTTATAGGTATTTCCTATGATTGTGGAAAGTTGCCCAAAAATTTAATGATATTTATCTAAAACCTATAAGCTTATATTAATTTCAAAACTAGCTCAAAAGTTAAATGGATTAGTATTTTAGATTAATGAAGAATTTGTATCTCAGAAATTAGGTGGCTTGTTCAATATCACATAAAAATACATGACAAAATAGGGAATCAGACTAACTTATCAGATTCTAAATCTCATATTCTTTCCACTATTCAGTTATATTTCATAATTAAAATAATTACAATAGTAGTAATAACAATAACTTTATTCTTAACTTTTTTGGGGAATTGGATTGAATTTTAAATTTTTTAATAGAAAACTATTCTTGTAGTGAGTGTTATTATCAAATATTTAGGAAACAAAAAATAACATTTTTAAAGTTAAGTGGTCTCCATCTATATATTTTTTATTTACTTGATTTTAATGTCTTTTCAGATTAACATTTTTGTGTTTCCATTTATATATATCAAATATTTTTGGAATGTCTTTTACATATCTGTCACTGTACCACATATTAGATTTTGCTAACTTATTTTTATTAGATTTATGTGGTTAATGTATTTCAAAACTCACTTCACATCTGACAAATACTCAATAATAATAGTTTGATACATTCTAGATTTTGTAATTGTTATGCCATATAACTGTTACCCATTTTTGAAAGCTACGTAAGCAATTACAATACGTAGCAAAATAATTTTAAAAGCTAAAATGCTATTAAATGTGATTAAAATATTTTGAGGAGGCAATAAATAACCTTGGAGCATAGTCATTGCTAAAAATGTTAATTGAAGTTTTATTATAAGACATTCCTTTTTAAGTCGGTAGAAAAGTCGGTGACAGATTTTATTATATTCCTTCTAATAGTTTTTTAGTATATTTCTTTTTATTACAAACATTTCCATAGCTAAAGAAAAGTCACTGCATTATAATACAGTTTCCTTAATGCTTCAATTTCTATCATTTTACTCTAACTGCATGAGATTCCTATGAGGGACAGAAGTGGTGATATCCATTAAGAAAGAACAATATAAAAATAACGGAGTTGTCCAAGTTCTTTTAATTAGTTGTTTTTAAAAACTGAACTAAATGTAAATACTCTAGAACCTTTTCCTTTTTTTTTTTTTTTTTTTTTCTTTTTGAGGTGGAATCTCACTGTTGTCGCCTGGGCTGGAGTGCAATGGCTAGATCTCGGCTCACTGCAACCTCCACCTCCCAGGTTCAAGCGAGTCTCCGGTCTCAGCCTCCCCAGTAGCTGAGATTACAGGCACCTGCCACCATGTCTGGCTAATTTTTGTATTCTTAGTAGAGACGGGCTTTCACCATGTTGGCCAGGCTGGTCTCGAACTCCTGACCTCAGATTATCCACCTGCCTCTGCCTCCCAAAGTGCTGGGATTACAGGCATGAGCCACTGCGCCCGGCCTAGAATCTTATATGTATTTTTGAGAAATTGCCTATATTGATCAATATATAGACTCCAGCTGACTTTCATTGCAGAGAGAATACCTGTTGCTTTCATACGATGCGTTTGAGATAGCAATCGGGGATGGCTTCATAGGTGTGGGATCAGTGCATTGGCACAGAACTCTATCCCAGCCATAAGAATTGAATATTCAGTGGTTGCTGTTTAGTAGTATTCTTTCTAATTTTATCTCTGAATTTGCATGTTGTGAATAAAATCTGATAGAATGAGGTTGCATGAGTGGGTGGCTTTGCTCATTCGTGATCCAGCCTCCTGTCTCTCCCTGTCTGTGCAGGTTAAGTTCTGGCTGCTTCCTGAGTCTTTGTGGCACAGGGTTCTCCTGGCCTCCCGCATTTCTCTGCCTGCCCATCTTCATCATGGCTACCCTTTGCTGTACTGAACACCAGGTTGAAGGAGGAAGAGGCAAAGGAACAAGGGGGATAGTGGATAGATAGGCCCACTTTCATCTCTTGGACAAGAGTGCTGGCCCACGGAAGATGGGGAAATGGTGCACAGAGCCAGCAACATGTTGGGGTAGGACATTCCTGCGTCCATCCTAACCCTGGGCTGGCAGTGCCGGAGGCTCTAAGCGGAGCATAAATGGGGTATGTCTCTTGCTCACGCTTGCTCACTCTGTCTGACCCAGGTACTAAGTGTATACTAATGAGGAGTTACAAGGTGTGGCCACTGTGCACCTGTGAGGGTCTATATTCGCCCTGCAAGTATCGTTGTAGTCAAAGAAAAATACCATTAAATAACAAATAAAAAACAAAAGTGACAAGTTAAGAGATGAGCAAAGAAATACAAATGTTTTATATTTTAGTATTTTTAATGACAATGTTTGCCTTATTTTTGAATGAAGGCTCCTATATTTTCATTTTGTGCGAAGTCCTACACATCACGTAACTGGCACTGGTAGTCTTATATTTATTTCAGGAAAAGACAACTCTTAAAATATAAGAATCCCCAATATTGCACATAGTCCTTTGGAGTTTAGAAGCATTATTTTTCTATACATTATCTTATTAGAACTTAACAATATTCCTGTCAGTGGGGTGAATTTTTACTATTCTTTGTATTGTGAACTGATGAATGGTAGTACATAAGTGACTATTTTCATTTATGTTCCAAGAAAAAAAAATGTATTTGTGTGTTGGAATTAGTGAATGAATGAATAGACAGTCTTCTCTTTTTTTAATCATCAAAAATATATTGATGCGAAATAAATCCATTGCCCAGGTAGCACTGTAACACAGATAATCAAGACCATGTCTGATGAAGATTAGTATGCACCTTTATAACTCTATGCATTGCTGCTTCATATTTGGCTTTTTTAAAAAGTAGAAATCAATAATTTTACTTTTCTTCCCAAGTGTAATCTCTCCATGTTCAAGGGTCACTGATGACCCATGAATTTGAATGATTTTAGAAGCTGTATTGGAGATACAGGTAAAAAGCATTCTGGCTATAAAAAGAAGAAAATGACACATTCCTGGATGGAAATAAAGTCAAAATGAAACTAAAATTGGAGAGGGGCAGTCTTCAGTCATTTCAAGTAGGGTTGTAAATCTACCTTCAATTTTCATTGATCAATTTATTGTTTGCTAAAAACAAACAAACAAAAATGCCTTAAAGCCATCTGAATTTCTTTTGCTGTTTCCAAAATTTAGTTCATACACCGAAGGAGCACGTTTGTGTTCAAAATTCATAGCTCCTGCTATTCTTTCTTTATTGTTTTGTCCTCTGGCACACACAAAATCCCCCAAGTCCTTCTGTGAATCCTGATTTGCAGCTATTGTTCTCCTCCTCATCCTTGTTCTCAGAGCAGCCATTGAGAAGTGTTTTACATGTATCTTCTTTATTGTGACTTAGCTTTCTGATATTCAGGATTGTACTCTTTGACTTTTTTCCATGTTCAGGATCTTCTGTCTTCTAAATTCTCTCCAAAGCTACTACTCTTTGAATTCATGCCTATTATTTCATGAGTACAATGGATAGTAGCATGAAATTGTTAGAAAAGGAAAACAGCAGGTAATACAGAATTGCTCTATTAATGTTGAGGCATATTAGGCACCTGATCAAAGATTCTGAAAAAAAAATTATAAGGAATAGTATAGGTAGATAAAATAGTTTCAACCAGAAGAAATGCCAAATTGGAAAAATTAGTTTATGGTAATATTCTGTCTTTCAGAAATGCTTCAATTAAGACACACAGAGTCCCACAGTGTCTTGGTTTTTCACTCTGCATAAAAAATTTCAGAAAAGCCATTTCATACTTAACTTTATTCTAAATCTGACAAATATATTTAAAGTGAATTTTGTAGAATGTATATGTAAAGGATGAATGAAAAGTAGCATTTGCCTTTAAAGAATTGAGTAGCAGTTAGGGAATGAGTTCATTCCAGCTCTCAGATTTATTTGCACTATATAGAATAAGTACGAAGTGATTCATGATTATGATTTTCTAAATCTTGAAAGTAAAAAGTGAGTTTTAGCAAGTTTATCATGCAGTTTTCTGGAACTACTTTATTCAGGGCCTGAGAGAATAATAAAAAATACTGGAAAATAAAGCAAATGAATGCTAATATGACTTGAAGTTCTTAAAGATGGCTATTGATTGAGCCAGTAATTCAATCCTACTAGCTAGCATCCTACTAGGAATGGAGAATGCTCATGAGGGTTGGACAGATTTTAATACTTAGAATCCAGTGAAGTCAGTGAAGTATATCAGACAATAAGTAAAAATGGAAGTCAAACGGCAGAGTCCTGAGTTTAAATAATCAGGTTATATCTGTATTTTAGTCAGTGGTGGATAATAATCAAATAATATAGTTTTTGATAAAAGTCATGATTCTTTTTAGCAGCACAAACTGGTTTTTATTTTCTCACCCATCATGGACAGTCTTGGTGGAGCTGACATCAGGGCAACCTACCCACTCACTGCACGGTATAACAGTGGCTGTCTAGTCTGAATGTTTTTACAGATGTTTCAAAACATACAAATTTACAGGAGGAAGAAAAATATTCATTGCTATGATTGCATTATTATTAGGAGAAAAAAGGTAATATGGAAGTGATTATTTGTATATAAATAGGAAAGTAAATATCTGAAACCAGAAGAACCAACTGTTTTTCTCACATCTGACCTCAGATTAGGTGAAAACTGTGTAGAAAAGAAGAAAAATAGTAAAGTTTTAATCATTGCAACAAGAAGGCCCCCGAAAGGAAAAATAAGGAAAACAGACATGATGACACTGACACATAAAGAACCGAAAGGAATCAATTTAAAAGCAGATGATGGCAGGCATGACATACATAGAAATGCACAGTTTAAGGAAAAGGGGATGTGGCTTGAAATAGATATGCATCTATTAGAGGTTTGATTATGAAGAGAATGAAGAATGCAAATATTCAGAAATAAGTGTTCTACAGAAATGGAAAAGATAGTATCTGAAGATATTTTAACCACACTCCAAAATTTAAATAAATAAATAGCATGTTTCATTAATGCATTAATATTCATGCAATTTTATTTTGCATATTTTTATGTTGATAAAAATTGTTATTTTTTTTTTGGAAAAGTAAAATTGTCATTTCCCAAGTAACCATTGGTTGCTTGAAAGCTGATTTTTTTAATTTTTTATTTTTCTTTATTTCTTAAAAACAAACAAAAATATGGGATACATATGCAGAAAGTGCAGGTTTGTTACATAGGTATACATACACCATGATGGTTTCCTGCACCTATTGACCCATCCTTTAAGTTCCCTTCCCTCACCCCTCACCCCACAACAAGCTCTGGTGTGTGTTGTTCCCCTCTTGGTGTTCATGTGCTCTCAATTTTCAACTCCCACTTATGGGTAAGAACATGAGGGGTGTGGTTTTCTGTTGCTGTGTTAGTTTGCTCAGGATGATAGCTTCCAGATTCATCCATGTCCCTGCAAAAGACATGATCTTATTCTTTTTTTGTGGCTGCATAGTATTCCTTGGTGTATATGTACCACATTTTCTTTATTCAGTCTATCATTGATGGGCATTTAGGTTGATTCCATGTCTTTGCTGTTGTAAACAGTGCTGTAATAAACATACGTGTGCATGTGTCTTCATAGAGAATAATTTATAATCCTTTGGGTATATACCCAGTAATGAGATTGCTGGGTCAAATGTATTTCTGGTTCTAGATCCTTGAGGAATCACCACACTGTCTTCCACAATGGTTGAACTAATTTATATTCCCAGCAACAGCGTAAAAGTGTTCTTAAATTTTTTTCACCACAGCCTCGCCAGCATTATTGTTTCCTTTTTAATAATTATTAAAAAATTATTTTTAAAAATGACTTTTTAATAATCACCATTATGATTGACATGAGATGGTAGTTTTGATTTGCATTTCTCTCATGTTCAATGACATTGAACTTTTTTCATATATTTGTTGGCCATGTAAATGTCTTCTTTTGAGAAATGTCTGTTCATATCCTTTGCCCTCTTTTTAATGGGGTTCTGCTTAAAGTGTAAATGGAAAAAAAGCAAATATGGTAGCTTTAAATCCATACCTTTGATTTGGTCTGAAAAATAAAATGCAAACAAATTTTAAAACTGATAAGTATGACATGGGAGCACTTAACTTGCTACAGAAAATCGAATTCCAAAGAGCATAATAAATTTATTATTTTGTTCATTGAATATTCCTCTTAAAAAATCTTGGAACCAGAGATGAGCTATGGAATTATATAATAACAGTCAACAGGAAAAATTAGAATGAAAATATAAACATGATTTTAACTTATGTATTTATAACAATCTAATTTATCATGTCCCATATATTAAAAATACGTTGTCATTGCTGAACCAGAATGTCTGAAATTTCTAATAACTTGTTTTAAAACTTCACATGCAAGTATTATGTGAAAAGAAAATAATGATTTTGAATTTATTGGCAGAAGACAAAAGTGCTGTGAAAAAATGCTGATTTTATAGGCATAAACTTTTTTAGTTTGGTGCAAAAGTAATAGAGTCATTTGCCATTAAAAGTAATCTTTTCACATTGCTAAGCCTTTATTTGCTAAAAACCAACATTTGTAATACATGTTACATTTAATTTAAATAGTTTTTTTCATTGATTTTCAAAAGTAGTTTTGTTTTTATCAAGATGATGATCAATTAAGAGACTTTGTGTTATTAGAAATATGGTTACTACTGTTTAAAAGGAATTAAACCTGATTTATAAACATTTACAATGATTACATATGTGCATACACCCTTGTTCATTGAAATACAATTTGTTCTGAGTAGGACTCTGTCGTAAGTGATTAATGTGTATCAATTATTCAGTCAATACACCAACTATATCAGGTATGTATTACTAAATATCCTATTTTACAGATGAGAAAACTGAGGCACTAAGAAGTTAAATAACTTCTGCAAGCTCATATACATAGGAAATTTAGGAGCCAGAATTTGAATAAAAAAATACACTCTCAAAATACCTCACTTTTTGCTATTATGTAATGCCAATAACTTAAATTTTACTCAAGTGTATCAATGTACAAAATGGCATAGAGGCAAATAAACAGGATTTCGTATATGTAGTAGAAGAAAAATAACTAAGTTCTGCATGGGAGCTAAAAAGAGCAAAATATTTTCATTTACATTATCCTACAGTAATCATTAAAACAATATTAACCTTATTCGTGTTTTCATGATCCTACAAACCATATAAAATGTTAGTGTTTGAAAATAACTTAAAGAACAACAATAAAAAAGTTTTGTCCCACTCGACCTCCACCACTATATATAGGTGTATTAGGCCATTCTCACATTGCTGTAAAGAAATACCTGAGACTGGGTAATTTATAAAGAAAAGAAATGTAATTGACTCATGGTTCTGCAGGTTGTTCAGGAAGAATGATGCTGGCATCTTCTTGGCTTCTAGAGAGGCCTCAGGGAACTTACAATCATGGCGAACGGGTGGGAGTAGGGAGCAGGCCCATCTTACATGGCAGGAACAGGAGCAAAAGAGAGCAGCGGGAAGTACTACATGGTTTTAAACAACCGGATCTCATGAAAACTCACTATCAGGAGAAGAGCACCCAACGGAATGGTGCTAAACCATTCATGAGAAATCCACTCCCATTATCCAACCACCTCCCAGCAGGCTCCACCTCCAACACTGGGGACTATAATTCGACACAAGATTTTGTGGGACACAGATCCAAACCGTATCAATAAGACATTCAATATATTGAAACAGTGTATTATATTTTAATAACTTTGTGGCAAATTTAGATGCACCTATAGAACTTGAAAGGGTTAATCCAATTTTATAGCGTGCAAAACTTTTCCCAAGATCTTCAGGTATGTATTGACATAACAAAACCTATCATATCTTGATTAATTTATTGTGTGTGACACGCTATCACTGACTTTATCAATCCATTATTTTATTATGCATTGTTTTGCCTCATTGCATTGTATTGTTTTGATGCATTTTGATACACTGGTTAAGCATTTTTTTTCTCTTATACCACTAATATGTTATTCCTTAAAAAGAAATTCACTAATACAATGATCCTGTATACTCGTATTGTTTAGTTAACTTTATAAAGGGTATTTTAGCTGTATATTCTTTTAACAGCTTTATCCCTAATAGATGAAAGTAAATATTGCTTCCAGGTAATGATAATAGTAAACCATAAGACAGAGAGAGAGGCAAATACTTGTTTCCATTTGTTTTACTTGTTTTGTAGAAACTAAAAAAATTCAGGGAAAATGTACAGTAAACATGTCAACAGGTGGGTTTAAATCCTTATACAGTTTTGTTTCAAGTCACAGGGTTGAGAAACATTTTCTATACAAATGCTACCATGAAAATATATCAAGCTTGCAGCCCAAGGGACAAAATTGAGGACATTATCTAGGTGCTTATATAACTACTTAAAATGAGCCATTTAAAAATGTTAAAAAAACATAAACAACAAAATTTCTTAACTCACAACACAGGTGAAAGATCATCAGATTTGGTCAGTGGGACACAGTTTGCCTATCCTAGATCAGGTTAGGTGGAAAAGTCAATTAGCAATCTTCTTTGATGACATGTGGAAAGAAAAACCTCTCTTTGTATTGCCCTTGAGATAGATTTTTATTTTATTTGGTATGGTATTTTCAAAATTCCCAAGTTATTTTATACATTTTAAAAAGTTAGGTCTCAAAATGGAATCAATAAAAATGGTTCAAAATTAACTTTCACAAATTTTAGCCACTATATTTGGAAGAATTACCCACTGACTGCATTCTTTAACTGAATATCTAAAACTACTATATAGTATGGAAATTTTTACCTCGAAATTAGATTAACTGCTTTGATTTTTGTGTCTCTGCTTATTTTTTTTGTTTTTAAAGGCATGAGTGGTGTCAAAATCATAATCTTCTAAACCTAACTCAATACATGCATAATATTTTGAGTAAAATACAATGACATTGTGTTAAATATGATATGTAAACTATTACATAAATAATTCATTTTATAATGTCATTTTTTTATTTTATAGGGAGAAATAATACACTGCAAAAATGTCATGCTAATTCATTCATAGTGTAGACATACCCAGTGTTGTCTATGGATAAACACAGCTTCTGGGCTTCATGCAACACTACAGATTATTCACTTTCTTTTTAAATGGTGTATTACTTAAGTTTTGCTTTTTGTTTATTGTTTATCTTTAAGATGAATTTAATATTTAGTTCACTTTCTAGAAACATTAATAGATATACTGTAATCATTGACTCTGTTTCTCATACTTGAGAAAGCTTTTAAAGTAATTTGTCTTTTTGCAGAGATATCAGATTCAACAGATTAAGAAACCTACTGTTCCCCAATTTATTTAATTAATAACTATATAATTTGAATATGATTAGTTTTAAGTATACTATTTCTATAGCATACTTTTTAGAACTTATTTGTATAAGTAATATCTATTAATATATAAGCTTTTCACAACTATCTTACTAATAACATTTTTTCCAGAATTCTAATATTTTCTTTTTGTAAAAATGGCTTCATTTTGTGAATCAAAGGAATGCATAATAACATAGTTACTTTCTTAAGAAAAGTTACTGATGAATGTGATTGTAATTACTATTTTATAATGACCATTCACAAAATACTAATGATATGGTTTGGATGTGTCCCCACCCAAGTCTGTCATCTTCAATTGTAATCCCATAATCTCCACATGTGAAGGGAGGAACCTGATGGGAAGTCATTAGATCATGGGGGCAATTTCCTCCATGCTGTTCTCATGATAGTGAGTGACTTCTCACGAGATCTGATGGTTTCATAAGTTTGACAGTTCCTTCTTCAAAAGCTCACACTCTCTCCTGCCGCCTTCTGAAGAATATGCCTGCTTCCCCTTCTGCCACCATTATAATTTTCCTGAGGCCTCCTCAGCCATGCGGAACTGCAAGTCAATCAAACCTCCTTTGTTTATAAACGACCCAGTCTCAGGTAGTATCTTTATAGCAGTGTGAGAACAGACTGATACAAATAATTACAATCACATTCATCCTATTTCATACTATTTGTTAGTACCCCTAACAACAACCCCAAATTTGATTTCCCAGGTCACATGTGCAATATACTTTCAGTCTGCATATTAAATGCTTATATGATTGACTGGCAGAGGACGCAATTTAATTGCCACTCGAATATTCTCAATTTAGAAAACAGAAAAAAAGCAAATAGGTTTTAAAAATGAAAAATGAAATGCAAGACTTAATACTGATATAATCAGCACTTCTTAGGAAATAATTAAATTTCAACATAAATATTTACCAATTATATACAAGTTTTTATTTACCATAATTTCATATATTTGTAATATGTTGATTGAAATGACCTAATAATTTTCTTACAAAATATAATTTATTTGAAAAGTAGAAGATCTACATTAGGAGCAGAATTCATTTCATAATGATATCAATTTTAAATAACATATCAAAGGTCCTGTGTGATTTTAGTTTTGAGTTTATTGTTAATTAGATAATCATTTGTAAAATTACTTATAGCATAAAATAATAAAACTATGAATTTTTTTTTTTGTTGTTGTTGTTGAGACGGAGTCTCACTCTGTCACCCAGGCTGGAGTGCAGTGCCGGATCTCAGCTCACTGCAAGCTCCACCTCCCGGGTTTACGCCATTCTCCTGCCTCAGCCTCCCAAGTAGCTGGGACTACAGGCGCCCGCCACCTTGCCCGGCTAGTTTTTTGTATTTTTTAGTAGAGACGGGGTTTCACCGTGTTAGCCAGGATGGTCTCGATCTCCTGACCTCGTGATCCGCCCGTCTCGGCCTCCCAAAGTGCTGGGATTATAGGCTTGAGCCACCGCGCCTGGCCAAAACTATGAATTTTGAATAAAGAATATTGGGCATAGTATTTGAGCCAAAACTTTGATAACTTTATAAATGAAAATACAAAAAGTTCATTTTGTGCCACGTGCAGTGGCTCACATCTGTAATATCAGCATTTCGGGAGGCCAAGTCAGTAGGATTACTTGAGGCCAGGAGTTTGAAATCAGCCAGGACAACACTGGCAGAACTCATTTCTACAAAAAGTTTAAAAATTAGCCAGGCATGTTGGCATGTACCTGAAGTCATAGCTATGCAGGAGGCTGAAGCAGAAGGATTGTTTGAGCCCAGGAGGTTGTGGCTGCAGTGAGCTATGAAAGCACCACTACACTCCAGCCTGGGTAAGATAGCAAGACCCTGTCTCAATAAATAAACAAAAATAAATAAATATTTTATTTTACATTGATAATATACTACAATATCACAAATGTAAAATGATAGACTCAGTTGACCCAGGGTATCTTATAGATGGATGAGGTTTAGGATATAAAAAGTCTCTTTCTTTTCTTTGAAGACTTTAGAACGTCTTCAATGTGAGATAGGATTTCAGCTTTCATAAATCCAGTCAAAATATTGAGAGGTGACAACGTGCTGGCGGCCCTCGCTGGTTCTTGGAGCCTCCCTGGCCTCAGCGTCTGCTCTGGCCACGCTTGAGAAGCCCTTCAGCCTGTGGCTGCACTGTGGTGGCCCCGCTCTGGGCTGGCCGAGGCCGGAGTCCGCTCCCTCTGCTTGCAGGAAGTGTGGAGGGAGATGCGCGGGTGGGAACCCGGGCTGCATGTGGCGCTCAGGGGCCAGCATGAGTTCGGGGTGGGTGCAGGTTCAGCAGGCCTGGCACTCGGAGCAGCCAGCCCATGCTGCCTGCCTAAGGCAGTGAGGGGCTTAGCAGCAGGTCACCAGCTAAGGAGGGTGTGCTGCGTACCCCAGCACTGCCAGTCCCCCGGCACCATGCTTGAATTCTCGCCAGGCCTCAGCCTCCTCCCTGCCGTGCAGGGCTCGGCACCCACAGCCCGCCATGCCCCAGTCCCTCACTGGTGGGCTACACGGGTGGGAGCCTCCCTGACGGGCACGGCCCCCTGCACTGCAGAGCAGGGGACCGCCCAAGGGCTGAGGAGTGCAGGCACGCAGCTCCCGAGCCCCTGGCACCCGATCCACTAGGGGAAGCCAGCTGGGCTCCAGAGTCAGGTGGGGACTTGGAGAACTTTTATGTCTAGCTAAAGCCTTATAAATGCACCAATTAGCACTCTGTGTCTAGCTAAAGGATTGTAAATTCACCAATCAGCACTCCGTGTCTAGCTAAAGGTTTTTAAATGCACCAATCAGTACCCTGTCAAAACGGACCAATCAGGACTCTGTAAAATGGGTCAATCAGCTCTCTATAAAATGGATCAATCAGCAGGATGTGGGTGGGGCCAGATAAGGGAATAAAAGCAGGCTGCCCAAGCCAGCAGCAGCGACCCGCCTGGGTGCCCTTCTATGCTGTGGAGGATTTATTCTTTCACTCTTTGCAATAATTCTTGCTGCTGTCCACTCTTTGAGTCTGTGCCGCCTTTGTGAGATGTAATACTCACTGAGAAGGTCTGCAACTTCACTCTTGAAGCCAGCAAGACCACGACTCACTGGAAGGGACGAACAACTCTGAATGTGCCACCTTTATGAACTGTGACACACCCCGCGAAGGTCTGGAGATTCACTCCTGAAGCCAGCGAGACCACAAACCCACTGGAAGGAAGAAACTCCGGACACATCTGAACAGCTGAAGGAACAAACTCCGGACACACCATCTTTAAGAACTGTAACACTCACCGCGAGGGCTGCGAGGGTCCGCGGCTTCATTCTTGAAGTCAGTGAGACCAAGAACCCACCAATTCCAGACACAATATGAGTCAACAACAACAGAATGGTGAACAAGTTCAATACCTAATAAAAGTTCATTAAAACATACAAATGAATGGTTAGGCAGCTGCAAAAACCCATACGGTCTCTTGGAAAATGAGGGATACCGCTGTACAAATATAAAAATTTTATGAAAATATGGGACCAGTGAACTTGGTGATTGGACAGAAATGAAAACTGCTGCAGTCTCCTCAGGCTGCTATAACAAAATACCATAGATTGAGTAATTTAAACATCAAACATTTATTTCTTACAGTTTTGGAGACTGGGACGTCCAATGACAAGGTTTTGGTAGATTTTGTTCCTGGTGAGGGCTCTCTTTCTGACTTGTAGATGACTTGTTTCTTGCTGTGCCCTCGCTTGGTAAAGAGAGAGAGAGCAGGAGGCAGGTGGTGGTGGGGGATTTAGATAGAATGAGACAGTATACAAGCACTCTAGTCTCTTCCTCTGCTTAGAAGGGCACTAAGTCTCTCATACAGACGCCACTCTCATGACCTCATATATATCTAATTACCTGCCAAAGTCCCAACTCCAAATGCCCTCACACTGGGGATTGTGCTTGAACATGGGACTTAGAAGGTGGAAGGGACAAATATACGCCCCACAATAGAAAGATAATAGTGTTCAACACGCCACAGATTTTTGAATGGCTTTTCTGACAGATAGAAAACCTTGTTCAGGCAGGAACACAGGCGAATATGAAAGAAACTCTACCGCTTGTTGTGGGTTTTGAAGGAGGGAGTTGCAGGCCCTGAACCAAGAAATGCATTGTCTTCTGGATGGTGAGAACAGCCTTCAGGTGACAGCCAACAGGGAAAATGTCATATAACCACAGAAACTGAATTATGCCATCAATCTTAATTAACAAGGAAATGGAGTCTTCCTTAGAAACTCCAGGAACGAGACCACCAACACCTTGATTACATTAGCCCACTGTCACCCTGGTCAGACTTTTCATCTAGATATAATAAATTTGTGCTGTTATAAACCACTAAGTTGGTGGTAATTTTTATGGTAGCCATGGAAGAATATGCATATACCCATTGAAAAAGTAAAATATGATAAAATATGCAAGATATTTGATAATAAAATGTGCTGGTATTCTTCAACTCAGAAAATACTTAAGAAAAATATTTTAGGAAAGCATTTCATGCATTAAATAAATATTGGCTTGTTGGGAGCAAGAAAAATCATACAAGATAAGTACTTGGAATGAATATATAGAGCAGTGTGTGTGTGTGTGTGTGTGTATGTGTGTCTGTGTCTGTGTGTATTATTAGAGTTTAATAAAAGAAAGCTAAAGCAATGAAGTGCAGTATGCTAGATTAGATGTGCAATATAAAGGTTTGTTAGTCCACATTCACTAAGAAGGAAATGCCAAGATGGAAGGAAGAGTTAAAAAACAAAACAAAATAACAAAACAAACAAAAAACACCTGTAAGAAAGATAATAGGAGTCAGGGGAGGCTGAAAATGCAAATGCAGTCAGAACATAATGCAAAGCTGATCCTGCGTAAAGGACAGAGGGAGAGAATGTTTGGTGAAATAAGCTTGTACTGAGGAAGGGTTGGCAAGGCCTTAAGGAAGTCTACAAGTCCAATTTGGGTGTCAGGATTCACATGGTTCCCAGCAAAGGGGCAAAGGTATTGATGGTTTTCAGAGCACAGCTGCTGGGATCCTTGGTCAGTTATCCTCCCTGCAGTTGGAGGTCTGCAAGGGACATTCTGTTGTCCTCAATAAAGAAAAATGGGGACACAATAGAAAACAATTGAAGTATTCAAAAATCTTTTAATAAAACATTCTCTACCCCAATAAAAAATGAAATTTTATAATACTGAAGACAATGAAAAGGACCTAATGCCAGAGATCAAGAAGGAGGGAAAAAACAAATGTGAGGCAGGTTTGTATCCAAAGCACATTAGCAAGAACAGACAGTAGGAAAAAATTGGAACAATTATTCAAAAATTCTGAATAAAAGTGTCTCAGAAACTAGATACTAAAATTCAGACAAATAATCAAATTTGACAATATCAAGAAAACTTCTGGAAAAAATGAAACTTTCACCATACCTTTCACCATATAGACAAATTAACTCAAGATGAATTAAAGATTTAAATGTAAGACATTGAACTATAAGTATCCTAGAACACCTAGGAAACACCATTCTGCCTATCATTCTTGGAAAATGATTTATTACGAAGTCCTCAAAAGCAATTGCAACAACAACAAAAAATGACAAGTGGGACCTAATTAAGCTAAAGAGCTTCTAGGAAACATCATTCTGCCTATCATTCTTTGGAAAGAATTTATGACCAAGTCCTCAAAAGCAATTGCAACAAAAACAGAAATTGACAAGCGGGACCTAGTTAAACCAAAGAGTTTCTGCACAGAAAACAAAAACAACCAAAAACTATTTACAGAGTAAACAGCCTACAGAAATAGGAGAAAATATTCCCAAATTATGCATCTGACAAAGGTTTGATATGCAGAATGTATAAGGAACTGAAATAATTCAACAAGCAAAAAAAAAACCTCCTTAAAAAATGGGCAAAGGACATGAACGGACATTTATCAAAAGAAGACATAAAAATGGCCAACAAACATTAAAAAATATTTTCAGCATCACTAATCATAAGATAAACGCAAATCAAAACCACAATGAGGTAACACCTCACACCAGTCAGAATGGCTATGATTAAAGTCACAAAATAACAGATGCTGGCGAGGCTGCAGACTAAAGGGAATGCTTATACACTGTTGGTGGGGATGTAAATTAGTTTAGCCACTGTGGACAGAAGTTTGGAGATTTCTGAAAGAACTTGAAATAGAACTATCACTCAGCCAGCAATCTCATTACTGGGTATACATCCAAAAGAGAATAAATCATTCCACCAAAAAGACAACATGCACTTGTATGTTCATCGCAACAGTATTCGCAGTAGCAAAAACAGAATCAACCTGGGTGCTTATCAACAATGAATTGGATAAAGAAAATGAGATATATACACCAGGGAATACAAGCAGTCATAAAAGGAATGAAATCATGTCCTTCGTAGCAACATGGATGTAGCTGGAGGCCATTATCTTAAGCAAATTAATGCAGGAACAGAAATTCAAATACCAAATGTGCTCACTTAAGAGAGAGTTAAAGGTTGGGTACTCATGCACATAGATATGTCAACAATAGACATTGGAGACTACTAGAGGTGAAAGGGAAGGTGGGAGAAGGGGTTGAAAACATACCTATTGGGTACTATTCTCACTACCTCCGTGATGGGATCATTTGTACTCAAACCTCAGCATGATACAATATACCCATGTAACAAACCTGTACATGTACACCCTAAATCTAAAGTAAAAGTTGAAATATTTTAAAAAATAAATAATTAAAACGTATGAAAAAATAAAGTTTCAGAAAATTAGTAATACTTACCATTTACCCTTTTTTATGTCCATAAGTTAGAATTAAGGAATTATCTTAGTCTCTTCAGTTATTTAATTTCTCCTTGATAACACACATAAAATGTTATACCAAAATTCTTGAAAGTAATATTACCAAAATATAATGTATATTTATGTACTTGTACTATATTTTTACATATAAGTGTTTTAAATGTTCCCATACTAATAACTATCAATTGTTCCCCTTTTTAAAAAATTATACTTTAAGTCCTGGGATACATGTGCAGAACATGCAGGTTTGTTACATAGGTATACACTTGCCATGGTGGTTTGCTGCACCCATCAACCCATCATCTACATTAGATATTTCTCCTAATGCTATTCTTCTCCTAGCCCCTCACCACCCAGTAGGCCCCAGTGTGTGATGTTCCCATCCCTGTGTCCATGTGTTCTCATTGTTCAACTCCCATTTATGAGTGAGAACATGCGGTGTTTGGTTTTCTGTTCCTGCCTTAGGTTGCTGTGAATAATGGTTTCCAGCTTCACCCATGTCACTGCAAAGGATATGAACTGATCCTTTTTTATGACTGCATAGTATTCCATGGTGTATATGTGCCACATTTTCTTTATCCAGTCTATCATTGATGGCCATTTGGGTTGGTTCCAAGTCTTTGCTATTGTGAGCAGTGCCTCAATAAACATACATGTGCATGTGGCTTTATAGTAGAATGGTTTATAATCCTTTGGGTATATACGCAGTAATGGGATTGCTGGGTCAAAAGGTATTTCTGGTTCTGGATTTATAACAAAATGATTTGGTGGTTAGGCTTTAGGGTCTGGATAATCATTTCTTTGAAAAATTATAAAAATGCTATCTACTTTTTTATTAGGCAATGATTATAAATTTATTTGTTTCATTCTGAGATATTCTTAAGCATACCAAACATTAGTAAATGGTATGAGTGATGATGTTATCTACCATCCTTCTTTACTAGATTTTAAATATTATACCGTGGTATTCATTACATTTTCAGTAAAAGAATGTTCCAAATATCTTTGAAGCCCTCAATCTAAGTCTTTTCCCATATTCCCCTGCAGGTATTACTATCCTGATGTGGATACCTGTATCATTATAAATTGGAATGTATTGAGTTTTAGCAAAACTTTCTTTCTTCAATATTACATTGTATGATGGCATACACATTAGTAGATATCCTTCCATTTGTGTTGATTTATTAGTATGACTATGCCATCTTCTACTCATGAACATTTAGATTTTCTCAATCGTTTAGGTTATTGCAAACAATACTGCAATAAGGTTCACACAATTGGATTTCCTCTTTTGTCACATATGGAAAAGTATCTCTAAGTGTAATAAAAGGAGTGAAATTACAAACCAGATGACATGCATGTCTTAAGATTTAATAGATGCTGGAAAAGTGTTCCTCAAACAGTTTGTATCATTTACACTCCCACCAGCAAGTACAATGCTCATTTTTCAATACATCACTTGATTTTAACACTTACTTTAAAGTTCTGTGTATTCAAAAGTCACATTTTATTAGTAAATTTTTCATTTCTCAGAAAAGTGAAGTAGATTGTATTTATTTTCCATTTTGCTTATTTATTTTATCTTCTATACCTTGTTAAGACATAACTTATGTTCAATCATTTTAATAACTTATGTTCACTTTATGGACAGATAGAAGATGGATGGATAGATGATTGATAGATAGATAGATAGATAGATAGATAGATAGATAGATAGATAGAT